>NC_032009.1:11499029-11508713 GCF_001865875.1 Lupinus angustifolius | reverse complement strand
CAAAGCAGTTGGGTTAATCGATTAAAGTATTAGTTAATCGATTAACAACAATTTTAAATGTGTATTTTTAAATACAAAACCTCAAATACGTTATGCACTTAGTTCATACATGTTTAACACTTAGTTTATGCCTAGAATGCACATATACATGTATTTATGTGATGCATGAACATATTAGGAATGACATATCTCAAAGATGAAATGATTTGAAAAGATTTATGCATATGAGACATGTATTAGGTGACCTAAGCCTTTGACTCAACTTAAACTAGATTCTAGTCTAAGCCTAGTACCAATTAAAGACTTAAGCACGTTGATTTGTTGGTGATCTTCAAGCTCTTATTAGCACAAGTTGTCCTCATCAAAACCATGACATATAAAGAGAGCTTTCCAAAGTGTTCCTCTTGACATGCACACTTTCACAAATTCCCTTTATTACAAAAACAGTACACAAAAATTGAGATTTATAAAGCACACTTTTGCTCAAAATATTACAATTAAAAACTCAACTAAAACCCATATACAAAACTCACAAGATAATATGAATATGTATGAGTTTATGAAAATGCAGAAACACGTAATTTCTACCCTAGAATTCTCTTAAAGAAATGCAAGAAAAGATAGGAATGGTTATCATATAAACCACATGCAATATGATGATGAAAATCAAAGCCTAAGCATGGTACTATCTCTCTCTATCTCACAATGCATTTCACTCTGCCTATATGACACAATTAAGCACAAAAACAGACACCTAGCAATTTTTAAAAATGAATGATATGATTTGGTACATGTTCTGAATTCACAGTCTTTATAGGAAAACCATTTTGAGTCCCATTTTCAGTTTTCTGTTGGAACTATAATCACGTTAATCGATTAACATAACTATTAATTGATTAACTAGCACATTTTCAGCTTATTGATTAAATGGTAATCAACATATATGTTCTGTTTATCACTATACATGCTTTACCAATATATTATGCCTAAGATGCACAAGTAACATGTATATTTAATGCAGGAACACACAATGATCTAGATGGAATATCTGATGCAAATGAAATGATTACTTTTAAGGCTTGTTAGAATTACATCTAGGTTTACCTAACCTAGACTCAATATCTAAGGCACACATCTTAGACTTCTAAAAAGAACTCTATTAAAGACCCTAGTCTAGATATGAAACCCTTGAGTCCACGGCATGTTGATTTGTTGAATCATCTTCAAGCTTTCACTAAATCCTTGTTTTCATCAAAACATAGGCAAACTCCAATGGGGCTTTACTTGACAACTTGTACTTTCACAACCTACTCCGACGAGTGGCACTTAACTATTATTTAGTGTATTACATAAGGTTTGAAAATCATCTTATCATTCTAGGACACTAGATGAAGGATTTAGAAATGGTGTGTGGAATTAACTGAAAGTATAACACATAAATTGCAATGTTTTAAAAATAAATTAAGTCTAGAAATAATTCCATATTTCTAACCAATTTTCTCCTCAATAATTTATGCATTATAGTTGTTTATGTTTACTTACTTGTTAATATTTCATAAACAAAATCAAACAAAGATGTTTAAACATTATTAGTAATATAACATGTTTATAATAATGATCTATTAGGCAATTCCTTGTGGTTCGACATAACCCTATATTATACTACAATTGAATCTTGAAAGAGATGCAAATGTAAAATATTAAAGAGTGAACTTATAAATTTTATTTGTTGACAAAAAAGAAACCTTGAATCAAAGTTCACTTTAATTCATAAATTGTATCTATGTGAAAAGGAAAAATACACATTTATAATGAGTGATCTAACTACTAACTTTTACTTTCTGTCATTTATTTTCCGCAACTAACATTTATTTTCTGTCATTTAAATTCAGCAACTAACATTTGTTTATTACTTTATTATTCTTTACTAATCTTTCATAAGGTAGTAGTTTGGTTAATAAAGGAAAACGAAAATAAATATCACTCATTATGACTTCTATTAAATTTCTAAATTCCTATCATTATATCGGCGTTGGAATTAATCCAACAAAGCCGAGATGGTATGAAATTGTTAATAATTCAATAAAGCTAAGTTTTTGATTAAAGGAACATTATTGAAACCATTATATCGACGTTGGAATTTATTCCAACAAAGCCGAGATGGCTAGCAAAGAATCGACCTGTCATTAAATAAATAAATCAGAAACTTGTACTCAATAAAGCAAGCGATAAAACTCTTTCAACAAAAATCGGGCGTGTGATCAACATAAATATCTTCTTCAATGAATCCATTTAGGAAGGCGCTCTTGACATCCATTTGGAACAATTTAAACTTCATGATCGATGCAAATGCCAATAGCATCCTAATGGCCTATAACCTCACAATAGGGGTGTAGGTCTCGTCGTAATCGATACCTTTCTCCTGGTTGTATCCCTCGGCCACTAGGTGTGATTTGTCTCGTATAGGTTAATAGTCGTAATCAGATGATCTTTTGGTTTGGGGACCAAGTCCCACACATTATTTCGTTCAAACTGGTTTAGCTCTTCTTGTATAGCTATATCTCAGTGCTCATCCTCAGTGGCCTCATTTATGGTCTTAGGCTCTATTTGTGACACGATTTAATCAAGATATTTTTCAACAAGGATTGCAAATTCTCTTCGAAGAACATAGAAAGTATCTCCTGAGAGCGGCTTGGTAAAAATATCAACTAATTGCTTAGTAGTTTTAAAAAAGTCAAGCACACAATCTTCTTTTTGAACATGATCACGCAAGAAGTGATGTCTAATTTCTATACGCTTGGTTCTCGAATGCAAAACGGGATTCTTGGATAGGTTTATGGCACTTGTATTATCACATTTAATGGGGATCCTTTATAGATTAAGACTAAAGTCCTTAAGTTGCTGCTTCATCCATTGGATTTGAGCACAACACACACCGATGGCTATGTATTCCACTTCGGCGGCAGACAACGCAACACAAGCTTGCTCTTTACTGTGCCATGCAGCTAAGGAACTACCTAGTAAGTAACAAGTCCCACTAGTGCTCTTCCGATCCAACTTACATCTAGCGAAATCAGAATCGGAATACCCTACCAAGGATAATGAGGCATCCCTAGGATACCATAATCTCATATTTATTGTTCCTTTTAAATATCTCATGATACATTTAATAGCACTATAATGTGAATCTTTAGGTAATGCTTGTAATCTAGAACACATGTATACACTAAACATAATATCGGGGCGACTGACAATCAAATATAATAAAGAGCCGATAATCCCTCGATACTTGGGTACCTCAATAGCTTTTCCCTTTTTGTCTCTTTCTAGATAGCAAGCGGTCGCCATAGGTGTAGAAGCTTTTTTACATTTTTCCATGTCGAAATTTTTTAGTAACTCCTTGCAGTACTTCCATTGATGAATGAAGATGCCATTTTCCAGTTTTTTGATTTGTAGCCCAATGAGGAAGGTCAGCTCATCCATCATCGACCCCTCACATTCTCCTTACATCATCTTAAAAAATTCTCTACAAAGAATGTTGTTAGTAGATCCGAAAATTATATTATCAAAGTATATTTGAACTAATAATACATGACCATCATCTAATCTATGGATAAAGAGGGTAGTATCAACCATACCCCTCATGAACCCTTTTCCAAAAGGAAAGAGCTCAATCTGTCATTCCAAGCTCTAGGGGCCTATTTCAGACCATAACGAGCCTTCTTAAGCTTATATACATGGTTCTGATATTTAAAATTTTCAAAGCCAGGAGGTTGATCAACATATACCTCCTCTTGAATGTTACCATTGAGAAAGGCACTCTTAAAATCTATTTGAAAGAACTTAAAGTTCATAATCGATGGAAAGGATAGAAGCATCCTAATGGCCTCTAATCTGGCTACAGGAGCGTAGGTCTCATCATAATCGATGCCTTCCTCCTGGTTGTAGCCTATGGCCACTAAGCGTAACTTATTTCTTATGATGAAGCCAGATTCATCTAGTTTGTTTCAGAAGACCCATCTATTACTAATCACTGGATGTTCTTTTGGCTTAGGGACCAAGTCCCATACATTATTGTGCTCGAAGTGGTTTAGCTCTTCTTGTATAGCTATACCCTAGTGCATCGATAGTCTTTGGCTCAATTTCAGATACGAAAGCAACAAATTTACAAAAATTACGTAAAGAACTATGGGTTTCCACCCCCGTAGAGATATTACCTATAACTTTCTCAAGTGGATGATCTTTCTTGGTCTTCCATGCGATCGGCAAGTCCTGATGCTCATCTTTGACAATTTGCTCTGCTTCCTCTTCTTTTCCCTGCTCCATGTCCTCAGAGTATGCTTCTTTTAAAGCACCTGCAACATCATTAGAAAATACCTTTCTCTTCTCTTTTGGACAAGGTTCGCAAAATGGACATAGATAGACTCTTCTACTTGCATTGAATATTTATCAAACACTCGATAAGATTTACTATGCAATGAATACCCTAAAAATAGTCCCTCATCCGCTTTTGAGTCAAATTTTCCTAGTGCTCTTTTTCCATTATTTAAAATAAAACATTTACATCTGAAAGCATGAAAATGAGAAATATTAGGTTTTCGACGTTTAAAAGTTCATAAGGAGTTTTCCAAAAAGTAGGCCTAAAGAGTATACAATTTATCACAAAGCAAGTAGTATGCACTACATCAGCCCATAAGTACTTAGAAATCTTGCTTTCGTTCAGCATGGTTCTAGCATGCTCCTCTAAAACTCGATTCTTCCTCTCAACAACTCCATTTTGTTGAGGGGTACGAGGAGCCGAGAACTGATGCATGATACCATGTTTATTACAAAATTTATCAAACTGGTGGTTTTCAAACTCGCCACCATGATCGGATCGAATGAATACTATTTTAAGATTAAACTGATTTTGAATTTGTTTGCCAAGGTTTTTGAAAGATTTGAATACATCACTCTTAGAAGATAAAAATAGTATCCATGTGAATCTAGAGAAATCATCAACAATTACTAAAGCATAGAAACTACCACCAAAACTCATTATTTGTGAACGTCCAAACAAGTCCATATGGAGAAGCTCTAGAGGTCTGGTTGTGGATATTACATTCTTTTTACTAAAAGAGTTTTTAAATTGTTTACATTTTTTACAAGTATCACAAGTTTCCTGAGTTTTAAAATCAAGTTTTGGTAAACCCTCAATCAAATTATTTTTCGACAACTTATGTAGATGTTTTACATGAATATGAGCGACGCGCCTATGCTAAAGCCAAATATCATCTTCTTTAAATATAAAACATTTTGAAAATAGTGTCGTGACATGTTCTAGGTTAACCATATAGATTTTATTAATACGATATCCGACAAATTTGACCTTATTATATACATGTTCTAATTGTCACGAATTATGAAACACTCAGAGTCAAAAGATATATGATTACCTTTGTTGCAGAGTTAGCTGATACTCAGTAGATTGGTATCTTTTCTTTGTTGTTGTCTCCATACGTGACAACCTTTTTTTCTTTCAATGATAGATCTAGAAATTTCAATCTATCGCCCGTCATATGCCTCGAACATCCACTATCAATATACCAATGTTGCCCGTGTGCTCTTAGACATGCGTGCAAAATAGATCACTTGCCTTTTTCAGGTACCAAATTTATATTGGGTCCTTTTCTGTTAGTAACCAGGGAGTTATCTCCCTTTTTCATCCAAGCATATACACCACTATGTATACCATACTTCTTGATATAGCAAGAGTAGGAAGTGTGGCAATGTGTGCCACCATAGAAATATGTAGGAACTTTCTTATTATAAAACTTTTTATTAGTTCGAGTTACAGGTTTCCTATATGGTCTTTTCCTACGCATAGGGGAAATATATCCTAATCTAGTATGGTCACCAACATTTCTTGTTTGACTAAGCATAGTGTCTAATTGATTTTGAATCTCTATGAGTTTTGCGAGTTTGTCATTAAGTTTCAAATTTTCATTTCTCAAAGTCTCGCAAGACTCGCAGACAGTTAATTGACATAATTTATCAGTTGAGAAATTGCATGTATTAAAAGAAAATATTAGATCTAAGGTTTCATTCTAAAGTTTTAGCTCATCTAATTCTTTTTGTAATAGGACTATTTTCTATTCATTTAGAAGGATTACATGTTTTCTATCGGAACTAATCCTAGCTAATTTTTTAATTCCTCATGAAATTTGACATAAGCGTTATATAAATCCTCATAAGGAGGTGAATCATCAGAGGAAGAAGATGAGGTGTCATAGTATAACTCATTAATAGCCTCCTTTGAATTATTTGAGTCGCAAGCTTCATTTGTTCTGGTTGTTAGGCATAGCATGGCGGTCTCCTCCTCATCTGAGGTGCTTGATGTCGTATCCTCCTCTGGTACATCCCAGACAATGTAGGCCTTCTTTGACTTGAAGTCCCGCAGAGTGCTATTTTTCGAATCAACTTTCTTGAGATAAGTAGGACATTGAAATCTCATGTGTCCTGGCTTACCACACTTGTGGCAAGTGAAGCACTCTTTATTACCTTTGCCTTTACGAGTTGATTCATGCACTTTTTTCTTCTGAAATCGTTTGAAGCCTTCTTTTTTAAGAATTTACCAAATTTTCATATGAGAAGGCTGAACGTTTCATCCTCAATATCTGAATTAGACTGGACATTTTCTTTCTTCTTGAGGTCTGATTCCTCATGCATCGTCAAGCGCCCAAGTTCTATCTTGTGCTCTTGAAGCTTTACAAATAGTGTTACCAAAGGCATGGAGTCAAGATCTTTGGATTCAATGATAGTTGTAACTTTAGGTTGCCATGTCCTGTCAAGACAACGTAAAAATTTATTAGTTAGTTCTCCTTTGGAGAAAGATTTATCCAGAGTAACTAAGTGGTTTACTATATGTGTGAATCATTTTTGAATGTCGCTGATAGATTCACCCAGCAACATATGAGATAGCTCATACTCATGTGTTAGGGTATTCATCCTGGCAAGCTTGACTTTGCTAGTGCCTTTGTGGATCACTTGTAAAGTGTCCCACATTTCCTTGGCACTTTGACACTGCAAAATGAAAGAATTCATCATATGATAGGGCCAAGGTGATGATGTTTTTAGCATGTAGGTTGTATTGAACCTTTTTACGTTCATCATCGATCCAATAACTCTTGGGTTTTTCTTTCGGTTCATCGTCCACTAAATGCATTGGGTCAAAAGGCCCGTTGACTATGTATTCCCAAATATTCGAGTCAATGGCTTCAATGTATATTTTCATCCGGAATTTCCAGTAGGTGTATCCTTTGCCACTAAATACGGGAGGGCAATTAATGGATGCGCCATCATCGCCAAAGGGGTTGGTGGAACCCATTTGTTTTCCCTTTAGCATCATGCGTATGCGGTTGAGCTAGCACGTCGTACTAGCTCTAATACCACTTGTTAGGTAATATTGGACATAACACACCAAGAAGGGGGGTTGAATAGGTGCCGCGGTTACCAATAACCACTTTTCGCACCGAAGCCCTATTATGGAAAAAGCCCAAGTTAATCGATTAACAGCCTGTCTTAGTCGATTAACTCACAAAAAATAGCCTTTAAAATGGTTGGTTGCACATCCACTAACCGATATTCAAGAACAGATAAAGCATATATTTCTTCATAGAATTATAATAGATATAGCAAATTAACAGTATCCAAACTATCAGCTAATATCAGGCAATAATATGACTTGAAGTGTAAAGAGATTAGGGATAGAAAAAGCATGCAACAAGGAATTTTATCCTAGTTCGTTTCCAGGTCCACTTGCAAACTACAAATAGGCTTCCCCTTCTGATCTCGGGAGATTTTCTTCACTAATATTGAATCGAATGTATTGTTACATGCAAACTTCCAATACAAACACTTAGACACTCCCTTCTTGAATCTAAGAACCCACTTTCTATGATTGACTATCTTAATCACCTTAGAAAATCTTTCTTACAATCTAGCCCCAGCCAAGAACTCGTTCTAAACTCAAGACCTCTAAGTCTTGGTGAAGACTCACTGAATCTCTTAGGTGGTAAGACACCAACAGACAAATTCTCTTATTATAAAAACATTACAAAAATAGAGTATTATAAAGCACAATGTTGCTCAAAATATTACAATTGAAACTCAGCTAAAAATCCTATACAAAACTCACAAGTTAGCATGAATATGTATGAGTTCATTAACATACAGAAACATAGAATTTCGACCCTAAAATTCTCTTAATGAAATGCAAGAATCATGCAAGAAAAGATAGGAATGTTTAACATATTAAACTACATGCAATAATATGACAATTAAAGCCTAACCATGATACTATCTCTCACTATCTCACAATCCATTTCATTCTGCCTATATGATACAATGAAGCACAAAAATTATGCCATTAGCAAGTCTAAAATTGAATGAAATGATATGTTGTACATGATCTAAAAACACAGTTTATATAGCAATACCTTTCTGAGACCCAGTTAATCGATTAAGTGCCCTTCTAATCGATTAAATAGGTCTTAGAAGGCACTAGCAAGATCACTCAGCAACATATGAAACAACTCGTACTCATGTGTTAAGGCATTCATCCTGGCAAGCTTGACTTCGCTAGTGCCTTCGTGAGTCACTTGTAAAGTGTCCCACATTTCCTTGGCACTTTGACACTGCAAAACGAAAGCATTCATTGTATGATAGGGTCGATGTGATGATGTTTTTCGCATGTAGGTTGTATTGAACCTTTTTACGTTCATCATAGATCCAAAAACTCTTGGGTTTTTCTTTTGGTTCATCGTCCACTAAATGCATTAGGACGAAAGGCTCGTTGACTATGTATTCCCAAATATCTGAGTCATTGGCTTCAATGTATATTTTCATCCGGACTTTCCAATAGGTGTATCCTTCGCCACCGAATACGAGATCGCGGTTAATGGATACTCCATCATCGCCAAAGGGGTTGGTGGAAACCATTTGTTTTCCCTTCAGGATCACGCGTATGCGGTTGAGCTTGCACGTCGTACTAGCTCTAATATCACTTGTTAGGTATCAGTGGACATAACACACCAAGAAGGGGGGGGGGCTGAATAGGTGTCGCAGTTACGAATAACTGCTTTTCGTACCGAAGCCCTATACTGGAAAAAGCCCTAGTTAATCGATTAACTCACAAAAATTAGCCAGTTGCAAAATGGTTAATTGCACATCCACTAACCGATATTCAAGAACAGATAAAGCATATATTTTTATACACAATTCGAATAGATATAGCAAATTAAGAGTATCCAAAATATCAGCTAATATCAGGCAATAATATGACTTGAAGTTTAAAGAAATTAGGGATAGAAAAAACATGCAACTAGGAATTTTATCCTAGTTCATTTTCGGGTCTACTTGCAAACTACATTCAGGCTTCCCCTTCTGATCTTGGGACATTTTCTTCACTAATATTGAATCAAATGTATTGTTACATACAAACTTCCAATACAAACAATTAGACGCTCCCTTGTTGAATCCAAGAACCCACTTTCTTGGTTTGACTATCCTAATCGCCTAAGAAAACCTTTCTTACGATCTAGCCCCAGCCAAGAACTCGTTCTAAACGGAAGACCTCTAAGTCTTGGTGAAGACTCACTGAATCTCTTAGGTGGTAAGACACTAAGAGACAAACTCCTTTATTAC
>NC_032009.1:11474823-11498929 GCF_001865875.1 Lupinus angustifolius | reverse complement strand
TAAAGAGATTAGGGATAGAAAAAGCCTGCAACAAGGAATTTTATCGTGGTTCGTTTGTGGGTCCACTTGGAAACTACATCCAGGCCTTCCCTTGTGATCTCAGGAGATTTTCTTCACTAACATTGAATAGAATGTATTGTTACATGCAAACTTCTAATACAAACACTTAGATGCTCGCTTCTTGAATCCAAGAACCCACTTTCTTGGTTTGACTATCCTAATCGCCTAAGAAAACCTTTCTTACGATCTAGCCCCAGCCAAGAACTCGTTCTAAACGGAAGACCTCTAAGTCTTGGTGAAGACTCACTGAATCTCTTAGGTGGTAAGACACTAAGAGACAAACTCCTTTATTACAAAAACAGTACAGAAATAGAGTATTATAAAGCACAATGTTGCTCAAAATATTACAATTGAAACTCAGCTAAAAATCCTATACAAAACTCACAAGTTAACATGAATATGTATGAGTCCATTAACATGCAGAAACACAAAATTTCTACCCTAAAATTCTCTTAATGAGATGCCAGTATCATGCAAGAAAAGATAGGAATGTTTAACATATTAAACCACATGCAATAAGATGACAATTAAAGCCTAATCATGATACTATCTCTCACTATCTCACAATGCATTTCGCTCTGCCTATATGACACAATGAAGCACGAAAACTATACCATTAACAAGTCTAAAAATGAATGATTTGATATGCGGTACATGATCTCAAAACAAAATTTATATAGCACTACCTTTCTGAGACCCAGTTAATCGATTAAGTGCCCTTCTAATCGATTAAGGGGTTGTTGGGAATAACTGTTTTCAGGTTTTCAGTTATCTGTTAAAGCTATAATCACGTTAATCAATTAACACCTCTCTTAATCGATTAATTGGCACATTTTTCATCTTAATGATTAAATGGTAAACAACCTAAGATGCACAAGTAACATGTATGATTAATGCATGAACATATAATACTCTAGAAGGCATGTCTCATGTAAATGAAGTAATTAGTTTTTAAGGCTTGTGAGAATTGCATCTAGGTTTACCTAACCTAGACTCAATATCTAAGGCACACATATAAAACTTATAAGAATAACTCTATTAAAGAACCTAGTTTAGATAGGAAACCATTAGGTCCACGACATGTTGATTTGTTGAGTCATCATCAAGCTTTCACTAAATCCTTGTCTTCATCAAAATATATGCAATCTAATAGTGCTAGGCTTGACACTTTGCACTTTCACTTTGAAAACAAGGTAGTGACATCCTCCAAATTAACCATATTGATATTGTGTATTCAATGACCATCAAACTTTAAATTATTAGATATACTGTCATGAATAATACAACAATCAGAATCGAAGGATACTCAGTTACCTTTATCGCATAATTGTCTAATACTCATTTGGTTGTGTTCCAAGCCTTCCACATAGAGCACATTCTCGTTTACTTATTGAAAGGTATTTTCAATTTTCCCAACACCAAGTATTTTCCCTCAGTTGGTGTCGCCATAGGTGTCACACCCTTTGCCTTTAAGTCAAAGATCAAGGAATTTAGATCTGTCACCAATCATATGCCTCAAACAGATGCTAACTAAATACCAATGATGTTCATGCGTTTGAAGGCATATATTCAAAACAAATTACTTTTTTTGTTCAGGTACCCAAGTGACAATGGGTCTCTTTTTGTTAGTAACCAAGGCACACTGTCCCTTTCACCCAAACTTAAGTACCATTATGCACACCATACTTTCTATTATAACATGCACTGTAGGTATGGCCATGAGTGCCGCAGTAGAAACATGTAGGCATGCGAATATGTGACTTTTTATGAGTATGGACTATATGTTTCCTATATGACCTATTCTTATTATTTGAGGGTTTATATCCTATTCCCACATGGTTACCTGCATTTCTTGAGTCGGCAAGTAATGTGTCTAGACTATCTCTACTGCATGTGAGCTTTGTGAGTTTTTCTTTTGAATTGGAATTCTCAGTTTGCAAAGTCTCGCAACTATCCCATAGTGTTGAAAGCGTTTTTTCGATGTTATGAATGATTAGTCAAGTTTCTGATTTATTTATTTATTTAATGGTTTATTCTTTGCTCGCCATCTCGGCTTTGTTGATTTAAATTCCAACACCGCTATATTGGTTTCAAGAATATTCCATTTGATCAAAAACTTAGCTTTATTGAAAAACTAACAACTTCATATGATCTCGGCTTTGTTGGAATAAATTGCAACATCTATTTAATGGTATGAATTTAGCAAATTAATATAAGTGATATTTATTTTCTGTTTTCTTTTATAAACCAAACTACTTCCTTATGGAAGGTTGGTAAAGAATAGATAAATAAAGCTATAAATAGTTAGTTGTAGAATTTAAATGACAGAAAATAAATGTTAGTTGCGGAAATGTAAATGACTAAAAATAAAAGTTAGTAGTTAGATCACTCATTATGACTGTGTATTTTTCCTTTTCCTAAAGATATAATTTATGAATTAAATTGCACTTTGATTCAAGGGTTTCTTTCTTTGTCAACCAATAAAATTTATAAGTTAACACTTTACTATTTTACATTTGCATCTCGTTCAAGATTTAATTCTAGTATAATATATGGTTATGTCGAACCACAAGGAATTACTGATAAATGCCAAAAATACCTAATTTTCATACACTTTTCAAGGCACTTATCCTATGCAAATATGTGAAAACCAACTTAAATCAACACTTTTTAGATAAATTTTGTATGTTTGAATATTATAATTTTTCATCACCTCTTGTCCAAGTTTCCCTTGAATTTTTTAGGAAATAGATTAATTTAAAAGAAAGCCATGAATGTATGTCAAATCACTAGCCACAAGTCCAAAAGGAAATGCTCAAAATAAACAAGCTAAGTACGGCATGTTGTGTGCTTAATCTTGTCACCAAATGATGACTTAGGCTTGAATACATGTACCTTTCTTCACCATGCAGAAACCCAAGCTAGGTATGCAAAGAAAAGCATAAACTCAAAAGCTTACTTATACTTGAAGAAATCATGTCAAAAAGTGCCAAGTAACCAACTAAAACCAACTCTAGAAATCATGGAACAAAGGTTGCTTCGACATGAAGAAAGGTTGGTTCCTTCACCATGAAGAAATCAACCAACCAGGCGTGGACTAGGCTTGAGGCAAAAGGCCAGGTCAAGGTTAAAAACTTAGTCATTAAGAAAGCTTGGCCAACTCATCAAGCAACTTGCCTATACTTTACTTGAAGGCCAAGCACATGACCTCATTCATGACATATGTTCTGAATACCAAGTAAGAGGTGTCAACATGCATGTAAACACAACCCACCATAGGTTGTCCAAGCTTGCTGGCCAAGATGGGACAAGCTGCTAACCCACCAGCTTGGACCAGTGAGCTAGGAAAGGGGAGCCAGGCGCCCCAATTTTTCTATAAAAGGCATCACCATATCTTCACTTGAACAACATTGTAAGTTCATTGTACATAACATTTTTTCTCCACTTTCGTTTCTCTCTTATTTTAGGATGTGCTTAGAGTGTTCTTAGGCTTTTAGTTCATAGAAATTCAAAGGGAATGAAGTTGACAAATGAGGGGCAAAAACATGATTTTGTAACCACATTTAGAATCAAAAGCGTCTCATCCTGGGATACATTTCTCATGCTCCTACATATTGATTTGGATTATGGTGTATCATATTTTGATTTCCATACATTCAAGTTATTTCTTTTTGGTTAAGTTTTGATTCATTATCAAGTTCTTAATTCAGTTATAGTTGGATGACCTAAAACTTGATTTAAAGATAAAAAATGCTTCTTCTTAAAGTGTTAACAAGTGAACTAAAAAGTATAACCTACACCTTAGTTCACTTTCCACATCAAGCATCTATTTTAAGGAACTTATGTTCAAGGCTAAATGATGTTAATGGAGCCTGAAGTAGGGTGTGACAACCTACTCCGACGAGTGGAACTTAACTATTATTTAGTGTATTACGTAAGGTTTGAAAATCATCTTATCATTCTAGGACACTAGATGAAGGATTTAGAAATGGTGTGTGGAATTAACCGAAAGTATAACACATAACTTGTAATGTTTTCAAGTTTCTTAGTTCATAAAATCATAAAAACAACTTTAATTGTTACTTTATTACTTTTGATTAAAGATACAAAGTATGAGTACATTTCTATTAGGTGATGAAGTTGGGCTTGTGGCATCATTGATGACATAGCCATTCTTCTAGGCCAAGCAACTATTTTTATGGTGGACCAGGAGCTTGATTGACTTGGTCCCACGCTCAGCTGCCTACTTGAGTGGCCTGGTCTGACCTGGTGCACGCTCCGCTGCCTCCTTGAGTAGCCTGGATGACCTAGGTCACGCTCAGCTGCCTGCTTGAGCAGCCTGGCTGACCTGGTGCATGCTCAGCTGCCTGCTTGAGCAGCCTGCATGACCTGGCCTGGTGCTTAGTGCTGGGTTGGACACCTTTATGCTTGGTTAAATAGCTTTGCGCTTGGCTGAACAAATTTATGCTTGGCTGGACAACTTTGTGAGCAACTTTTCTTTTACTTTCATTTCTTCCGACCAAGACCAAGTTATGTAGTCATACTTAAGTTTAAGTATGCACCTTACCATGCTTAGTTTTAAGCACACATGTGTCATGTACTTTGGTTTGATTTCTTCAAGGGGAAACAAGCTTTCTTTATTCAAGCCTAAGCCTTCTTTTTGGTCCAATTTCTTATGAGACTGAAAGAAAACTTGGGCAAGAGGTGATCAAAAAACATATTATTCAAACACACAAAACTTATTTGAAAAGTGTTCAATTTAGTTGGTTTTCAATTTTTTTGCATAGGATAAGTGCCATGAAAAGTGTATGAAAATTAGGTATTTTTGGCACTTATCAACAAGCAAGGAAATTCACCAAGAGCAATGAAGTTTCCACTTCAACTCAAAACATCATTGGTGATATAAGTAAGGGAGTTACCACTCGCCTAAAGTTGAATGATGCTTGTCTAAACAGTGCCTTCGTCTCTCAAGTTGAACCATCCAAGTTTAATGATGAAGTCGATGATGATCATTGGATTCTTGCTATGTAAGAAGAACTTAACTAGGTTTAGAGAAATAAGGTTTGCAAAAATTGTTCATAGACCTAGGGATAGGCATGTTATAGGAACATGCTGGGTTTTTCGAAAGAAATTAGATGAAAATGGTATTACCGTAAGAAATAAAGCAAGACTAGTAGCACAAGTATACAATCAGGAAAAGGAATACATTTCTATGAAACCTTCTATTCGGTTGCTAGACTTGTAGCCATCAAATTATTGCTTGCATATACATGTTCTTTGGACTTTCAGTTATATCAAATGGACGTAAAGAGTGCCTTTCTGAATGATTATATTGAAGAAGAGGTGTATGTCGAACAACCTCTGGAGCTCGAAGATTGCAAACATCTCTCTCGTGTTTATAAATTCTAGACAGTTCGCTATGGCACAATGCAAGCACCATGTGCTTGGTATTACTATCTATAGACTTTTTACTTGATAAATCCTTTACCGAAGGAAAGGTTGATACTACATTGTTTATTCAGAAAATAGATCATAATATGTTACATGTTCAAATATATGTTGAAGATATTATTTTCGTTTCTACTAATGATCTCTTGTGTAGTGATTTTGGTAAAATGTTGCAAGTGGAGTTTGAGATGTCCATGATGGGAAGTTGAATTACTTTCTTGGAATACAAATCAAACAACTCAAGGATGACTTTTTTGTCGATCAATCTAAATGTCACAGGGATATGCTAAAATGTTTTGGGATGGATAACTGCAAACCAATTGCTACTCGTATAGGTTCTAGAACATACATAGATATCCGTGAAGCTAGAAGATGTTTGATATTTCCAAGTATCGAGGTATAATTTGTTCTCTACTTTATCTTGTTGCAAGTAGACCTGATATAATGTTTAGTCTTTGTCTTTGTGCAAGTTATTAGTCAAAACCCAAAGTGTCACATCTTATGTCTTTAAAAGAATAATGAAATATCTTAAATGGACACCTGATATGGGACTACGATATCCAAAGGGAAGTGTATGTTACTTGGTGGGATATACAGATTTATATTTTTCTAGATGCAAAATTGAGAGAAAAAGTACAAGTGGTACATGTCATATTCTAGGAAATGCTCTAGTCTCATGGTCTCATAAGAAGCAAGCCTATGTTGCTCTTAGTAGTACTACAGTAGAAATATAGCAGCAGGTAGTTGTTATTCCAAAATATTGTAGCTCAAGCAACAATTGCGAAATTATAGTTTAGACTTAAGTTGCATTCCCTTGAAATGTGATAATACTAGTTCTATAAACCTCACCAAGAATTCGGTGACGCATTCTCGAACCAAACATATTGATATAAGGTATCACTTCCTTAGAGACCATGTCCAAAAGAAAGATGTACTCTTTAAATTAGTTAATACACATGACCAATTAGCAGACATCTTCACTAAACCTTTGGCTAAAGAACCATTTTAAAAAATTAGACAAGAATTAGGCATACTTTATGAAGCTTACTTTTTCGAAACATGCTTATAATCTTATATGTTTGCTTCATTATGATTATCATGTGCCTACTTGTGACTATACTTGTTTAAAAATGCTTAAATTTCACATTTGTGGGGTGCGTAATCGATTAATGTTGGATACCAGCAGGTCAGAACACACCTAGAAGGAGGGTTGAATGGGTCAGTTATATCAACTGGACGTAAAGAGTGCTTTTCCGATAGTTTGCGCATAACTGGTTTTCCGTTACATCTGAATCGATTATCCAATGACATAATCATTTAACACACCATCAACATTAGATTGGTTAGCTACTATAATTCCGATAATCAATTATATATGACACATAATCGATTATGGTGTATTAAAAATAGTTTCTTGATGAATGGTAAAATACCTATATGACATCTGATCATGCAATACTATAAAGTGCCAAAATTATGTAATTTTCATACAACTTTCGTGGCCCTTATCCTATGCAAGTCATGCAAAACCAACTTAATTCAACAGTTTTTAGGTAAAATGTCATACTTTGATTATATATTTTGTCCAACTTTTTTCCATGTCTTTGTGTGAAGTTTTTAGGAAATAATCAGGAGAAAAAAATTCTAAACAATAGTTAAGCGAGGAGGCGTCCACATAAGCCAATTTTGATGCACACATGGTAAGCTAAGTGCTTGGCCAAAGCATGGACCAAACACATGAAGCTGCTCAATAAGCAGCCTGACATGGACACTCAACATAGCCCAACTAACCTTGAACCAACTTGACTCGGTCAGGCACAAGCTTTACACAGTTAGACTCAAGCCTGACACAAGCCAACCTCGTGAAGCAGGCAGCTCAACGTGCGCCAAGGGACCACCCAGCTGGAACCACGCACCTGGCCAGAGCAGGACAAGTTGCTAAACTAGGCAGCTCAGCGGGGCCACCTAAGCAACCAAGCGGGCTAGACCCAACAAGGGGTCAACTTCACTAAGCCACCAAGAAACTATGACATCATGCATGACCTCACTTGACAATGCCTCTAAGCAATTTTCAGACTACCCCATAATAGCCTGGTCAAGTAGCTCACAACTAGTTTTGGTGAGTCAACACCAAGCAGCTGACTAAGCTGCTTGGCCATGGACCAAACCCATGCTGAAGGGTTCGGTGCACCTAACATGGACAAAGAGAGGGCTAGGCAGTTACCTAGTGCTTATAAATAAAGGCCCTCTTCCACCATTCAACAGGATTTTCATTCTTCTCTAAAAACACTTCTCTCTAGAATTCTTACACGTTGGTGCTACGGTTCCAAGGTAGTTTTAGTTAAAAACTAGTAATTTCTCTTAGAATTCAAGAGGAGAAAGGAGTTTGCAAATGTGATGCAAAAGTTAATTTTGTAATCTCATTTTGGTCCAAAAGCATCTCATCCTTAGATTGGTGGCTCACGTTCCTACACATTGATTTCGATTATGGTGTAATGTTATTTCTTTTCTTCATTTATATCATATTTTTATTTCAATACATTCAAGTTATTACTTTTGGTTAAGTTTTGATTCTTTAAGAAGTTCTTAATGCAGTTTTAGGTTGATCACCTAAAAATCCATTTCAAGAGCCCAGAAAATGCTTATTCTTAACATGTTGACAAGTGAACAAATACCTCTTAGTTCACATGCTAATTCAAGGCATCTGTTTTATGCAACTTGCATTCAAGGCTAAACAAGGCTAACGAACCTGAAGCAGGGTATGACACATACTAAGACACTAGATGGGGATTTAGAAATGATGTTTGGAATTAATCAAAATGTATAACACATAACTTGTTAATGTTTTTTATAAATCATTTGAGTCAAGAAATCATTCCATATTTCAAACCAATCTTCTCCTCAAGAATTTGTGAATATTAGTTTATGTTTTCTTAGTTAACTTTTATGCAACATAACACAAAATCATCAAAACGTTGTTAATCATTAGCTATAATATGCCTATATGATTCTCTTCTAATGCAATTCCCTTTAGTTCGAGATAACCCTATACTATACTTCAATTGAATCTTGAAAGAGATGCAAGTGTAAAATAGTATACTTTTCACTACTAACATTTACTTTTCCGCAACTAACATTTATTTATTACTTTATTCTTTTATTCTTTATACTCACCCTTCAAAAGAAGTGGTACGGTTAACTACTAACTTTATTCTTTTGTTCTTTTTATTAATCTTTTATACCAACCTTTCCTAAGAAATGGTATGGTTAACTTAATAAAAAGAGACCGACCTTTATGGTATGGTTAAAAGACCCCAAAAATGATTAAATAAATAAAGTCACTAAATAAATTGTTCATCACTCATCACTCTAATTAATTAAATAACTTTCAAATTGGAGTAAATCTCCTTTCAACCAATTGATCATTTCTTGAGGGGGAAAACCTCTAATTCTCATTTCAAAAAAATTGTGCCACTGCCGGGGAATTGTTTTTAGAAGAATAATATATAGTATATTATATCATTAATAATTGTGCATAAAATAATTCTTTTTACTTTTTGTACAAATTTAATTTTTAATTTGTATAAAAATGTAAGTTACATAAACTTTGTAAATTCATTTCTTTTTCTTACTAATCTTTCTTTGGAAATAGACAGATTTCCGTTGTGTGTTTCATTTTAGGAAAATGGACCAACATCTTGATATCCAAACAAAAATAAACTTGTAGTGCAATCAATCAAACTAACGTTCCTATAAACTGAAAGGCTCAGGAATTCCCAGTCACAATTGGAGCACTTTCAATAGGCAAGGCACTTGGTGATCTCGAGGCAAGTGTTCGCCTAATGCTATTATCAATGATGAGGAGAATTGGAGGATTGAAATTAAAACCAAAAAGAATGTTTCTACAACTAGCTGACAGATCTATCAAATATCTAGAAGGGGTTGCGAAAGATGTATTGATAAGTTCTTAATTCTTGTAGAATTTTTGGTAGTCGATATCACTGAAGATGTAGAAATCCCACTCATTTTGGGATGACCATTCATGAGGATAGCAAAAATGGGGATATATATGGAAAATAGAAAACTGATAGTTCGAGTGGAAAATGAAGCAATCTAGTTTGACATTTTCAAAGCCATGCATCATCCAAGAGATAAGGGGCAATGTTTTCAAATCTATATGCTTGAAGAAATTTCCTCCGCGCACAAAGCCTGAAAACCATGACAGTGGAAATGACGGTAAATAACAAGAATTGGAACTGAAGGAGTTACCTTTGCATTTAAAATATGCATTCTTAGAAGGCAACGCCAAAAAACTAGTTATTATCAGCAATTCACTTTCCACCTAGGAAGAACAAAAGCTTATACAACTCTTGGAGAAACACCAATAGTCAATTGGTTGGACTCTTAAAGATTTGAAGGGAATAAGTCCTTCATATTGCATGCACAAAATTATGATCGAGGATGATTACAAACCAGTGGCTCAAACACAAAGGAGGCTTAATCCGACAGTAAAAGAATTTGTTCAGAAAGAAATGGTCAAAATGTTAGAAGCTGGAATGATTTACCCATTTTAGACAACAAATGGGTATGTCATGTACAAGTGGTGCCAAAGAAAGGAGGAATGACAATAATTAGAAATGACAACAATGAACTGATTCCATCCAGGATTGTTACTGGTTGGAGGGTGTGCATTAATTACTGCAAACTCAATGCGACCACTAGAAAATATCACTTCCCCTAGCACATAATGAATCAGATGCTGAAAAGATTATCAGGGCAATCCTTATACTGATTCTTAGACAAATATTTATGATAAAACAAAATTGTCGTGGATCACGAGATCAAGAAACGACAACATTTGCATGTCCTATTGGCGTCTATGCTTACAGAAAGATGTCATTCGAATTATGTAATGCACCAACAACTTTTCAAAGATGCATGTTGGCAAAATTCGCAGACTTAGTTGAGAAATGCATTGAGATCTTCATGGACGACTTCTCAGTATTTGGAGATACTTTTGATTTATGCCTAAAGAATCTAGAAACAATGTTAAAAAGATGTGTGGAGACTAACTTGTCACTGAAGGGATTGTTTTGGGGCATAAGATTTTAGAAAAGGAATTGAAATTGGTAAGGCAAAGGTTGTGGTCATACAGAAGCTTCCACGACCAACAAATGTTAAAGGCATCATAAGCTTTCTAGGACATGCAGGATTCTACCACCGCTTCATCGAAGATTTTTCCAAAACAGTTAAGCATCTTTGCAATCTTATCCTTAAAGATTATGCTTTTAACTTCGAAAATTCTTGTTTAGAAGTATTCGAAGCTTTAAAAAAATGCTTGGCAACTGCTCCTGTCATAATTGGACCTAATTGGAATTTACCTTTTGAACTCATGTGTGTTGCTAGTGATTACGCAGTTGGTGCATTCCTAGGATAGAGAAGGGAGAAGGTCTTCCATGCAATATATTATGCTTTAATTGTGTTTTTTAATTTTCCATATTCACCAAATATTTTCTTTCAAAAAACAAATTTTTTCATTGGCTTGAGGACAAGCCATCATTTAAAGAGGGGAAACATGATTGATGAATATGTGAAAATTAAATTTTTTTGTAAAATGTACATATATTTTTGTAGATTGCATAATTGAAAAATTGCAAATCACATTTTTAAGCTTTCATTGATAAAAATGAGGTATAAGCCTAAAAGATCAAGGCATGTTATTCTTTAGTTGAACCAAAAAAATGGCCCAAAAGTATAACAAAAAATAGGTTCATTCTTCCATAAGCAACCGAAAACAAGTCCATAGTGATCCTTGATTGAAAATGCAATTTAAGAGAATAGGTCAGACAAAAACCAAGTTCAAATTACTACATTCAAATGGTTGAACATTGAGTGAAACATTTACATCCCTTGAAAAGTTCTATTGTTTGATTGAAATTTTTTTGCTTTGGTTTTGTTACACATTTTTTGATGAACATCAGCATAAAAATTGATGTTTGAAGCATTATGTGTGAAATTCACAAATCTTGAAAAATCTCATTGGAAAAATTTAAGCATGCTTTAAGCAAAAAATTGAAATCGTGTCAATCTTATCATAAAAATTAGCCAATGCAATTTGGATGTGCTTTACCACTTTTATAAGGACAAACAAAGTTATAAGTTTGGGGGATTTGATAAGTGCTAAAAATATCTTATATTCATACACTTTTCATGGCACTTATCCTATGCAAATCATGCCAAACCAACTTAATTCAACACTTTTTAGGTAAAATGGCATACTTTGATTATACATTTTGCCCACCTCTTTTCCATGTCTTTGTGTGAAGTTTTTAGGAAAAAATCAAGAGAAGAAAAATTATAAACAATAGTCAAGCAAGGAGGTGTCCACATAAGCCAATTTTGATGCACATAGCAAGCTAAGTGCTTGGCCAAAGTATGGCCCAAACACATGAAGTTGCTAAATAAGCAGTCTGGTGCGGAAACTTAGCACCGCCCAGTTGGCCTAGCACCAACTTGACTCGGTCAGGCACATGACTTACACGGTTAAACTCAAGCCTGACACAAGCCAACATGTTGAAGCAGGCAGCTCAGCGTGCACCTAGGGGCCACCCAGTTGGAACTACACACCTGGCTAGAGTCGGACAAGCTGCTCAAGCAGGTAGCTCAGTGGGGCCACCTAAGCACCTAGGCGGGCTGGCCCAGCAAGGGTTTAACTTGACTTAGCCACCAAGCAACTATGACATCATGCATGGCCTTACTTGACAAGGCCACTAAGCACTTTTCAGAATAGCCCACAATACCCTAGTCAAGTAGCTCACAACTAGCTTTGGTGAGTCAATGCCAAGCAGCTGACTAATCTGCTAGGCCAAGGACTACACCCATGCTGAAGGAGTTGGCAAATGTGATGCAAAATTAAATTTTCTAATCTCATTTGGGTCCAAAAGCATCTCATCCTTGGAAACATGGCTCATGCTCCTACATATTGATTTGGATTATGGTGTAATGTTATTTCTTTTCTTAATTTATATCATATTTTGATTTCAATACATCGAAGTTATTACTTTTGGTTAAGTTTTGATTCTTTAAGAAGTTCGTAATGCAGTTTTAGCTTGATCACCTAAATCTTGATTTAAAGATCCAAAAAAATGCTTCTTCTTAAAGTATTGACAAGTGAATTAATATGTCTTAGTTCACTTGCCAATTCAAAGCCTCTATTTTAAGCAACTTGTATTCAAGTATAAACAAGGTTAACGAGCCTTAAGTAGGGTGTGACAACCTGCTCCAACGAATGGCACTTAACTATTGTTTGTAGTATTATGCAAGGTTTAAAAATCATCTTATCATACTAGGACACTATATGGGGGATTTAGAAATGATGTTTGAAATTAATCAAAAAGTATGACACATAACTTGTTAATGTTTTAAAAAATCATTTGAGTCAAGAAATAATTCCATATTTAAAACCAATTTCTCCTCAAGAATTTGTGAATATTACTTTATGTTTTCTTAATTAACTTTTATGCAACATAACACAAAATCATCAAAAAGTTGTTAATCATTATTTTTGTCATAATACGCCTATATGATTCTCTTCTAATGCAATTCCCTTTGGTTCGACATAACCCTATACTACACTACAATTGAATTTTGGAAGAGATGCAAGTGTAAAATAGTAAAGTGTTAAACTTTATAAATTTTATTTGTTGACTGAACATTACTAAAAGGATAAGTTCAAACCAATTCACAGTTTGTAACTTTGTACATAGGAATAATATACAAAAAGTGCAATCCAATCAATGGATTGTTACTTGACAATAAAAGAGTGATGAATAATAATCTAACTGCTCACATTTAATTTATGTCATTTACTTTCTGCAAGTAACATTTACTATCAATCATTTACTTTTTCGCAACTAACATTTATTTAGTACTTTATTCTTTTATTCTTTATACCAACACTTCAAAGAAGTGGTACGGTTAACTACTAACTTTTTATTATTCTTTGATGCCAACCTTTCGTAAAAAATGGTATGGTTAACTTAATAAAACGAGACTGACCTTTATGGTATGATCAAAAGAAACTGTGAAAGGGAGTAAATAAATAAAGTCACTAAATCAATTTTTCATGACCCATCTCTCTAATTAAATAAAATAGTTTGCAAATTGGAGTAAATCTCCTTTCAAAAAATTTACCATTTGTTGAGGGGGAAAGCTCTAATTCTCATTTCAACAAATACATGTTTTTCAAAATGTTATGCCTTTAATGCAGAAAACCATGTATGTAGATTCATGATGTTACTTATCATATAATTTCTAGATGTTATGTCTCCAGTTTAGTCTTTTTCATTTTAAAATTTCTTGTGAGACTCCCATCTAGGTTTACCAAACCTAGACTCGATCTAAAGCAATCATCTTAAGACTTATAGTAAAGTAAAATTATAAAGTCCTAAGTCTATAGATGTCACCGTTGAGTCTTCGGCTTGTTGTTTGTTATAAGATCTTCAAGCTTACTTGTATGTCCATTTTCTTCATCAAAATCGGGGTCAACTTCAAATATGCAATTCTAGACTCTTTGCACTTTCAATCTGCCCCTTTTTGATGATGAGAAACTCTACACCAAATCCTTGTTTGATGAGCTTGATGATGCTCAACAAGTGTGTGTAAAAGGTTGGTTAATATCAAAGTTGTGCTGCCCCCCCTCACTTTGTTCTCCCCCTCAACCAAGCAAAGAGGTAAAAAATTGAGCGAATGTAGGTAGCATACTTATGGAAGCAAAACAACATGAAACACTTCAAACAATAAAACAACATTTCTCCCCTTTTGATATTATCAAAAAGCATGGGCATTAAGATGATAATAGCTGGTTAAAAGTAAGAGGAGATATAAAAGTTTATGAAAGTAAACTGTTATTAATCGTTAGGTATGGACTGTAATTGATTAATCAGTTTCAAGAAGCTTGAACAAGTGCACAAATCTCTACGTTTAATTAATTATCATATGCACTTAATCTATTAAACTAACTAAAAACAAAATATGGACAAGATTTATATGACATATCCATCATGTATATAAGCAATTAGGCATGAGATGATTAATATTACTAATTTGTTGAGTTAAGGCATGTATTAATCAACCATATATGATATACACATAAGATAAGATCAAGATTATCATAAAACCATAATCCATAAACCATTGACATAATTAAACATAGTTCAACAATATATGAAATAGTAGTTTTGAAACACATACATAACAAGAGTTTCAACAAAATATTACAAACATAAAATATAATGCCCATATGAAAGATAAAGTACATGACCCAAAAGAGAAACTAAGCAACAAAACATACCAGCCTCAGATCTAGACTCTCCTTAACTACTCCTGAGGTGGTGAAGGAGGTTGTCTTACTCACGAATGTGTGATGTCATTGCTAGTCCTGATAAGGAAATCTAAGCGGTTAATCTCTTCATGGAACCTTTCACTTTTTCTTTCAAACCCTGATTGGATCAAGTTCCTCAAAGACTCATAATGTGTGTCAGTACGAGCATTTAGCCTCTATCCCATAACATACAAATGAGCTATCCCAAAAGGCGGTCCTTGAGGCATAGCAGTAGCCTCCCCCTGATTCTCAAGAATCTGCTCATCCATAGTTGTAGGAACTTCTACATCTGACATATCTAAATCCACAGTAGTGTTGTGATCTTCCTAGTACTACAAGACATTATCATACTTGTAAATTCTCATTTTGATGATCAGATTGTTACAAACCACGTGCTCACGAGAATTTGTATAAATGATCACTGTATCTGAAGTATCTATTTATAGATAATTAATAATGCGGGATATAAAAATACCATAAGCAAGGAACATGGACGAAGAGGTTGAAATACCATACATCAGGCCAATTTATCATTATGTTCTCTCGAATAGCAAACATGAATTTCATGTCATTAATAGTTAGTTGGGCATGGTTTGTAATGAAGAAGTCGGTTTTCCGCCAATAACGATCCAACTTTAGTTAGTTGTCCTTGCACATACAAGTGTGATCCTATGAGACAAGATTTATACGTTTCAGTTGCGTCAGTAGTCCCCTAAGCCGAACCCATCACTAGACAACCCACCCACAATCAGAAATATGTTCTCATTCAGCTCAAATAATTTTCCTGAAACCATTGACCAACATTTTCCATTTTTATATACAAAATTGGCAAAAAACTCCCTAACAAAAGCAAGGCATACCATTCCTTTAAGATCAAGAAACTGATTTACTACATGAGGAAAATTGAAGCCTTGCTCTACCATCCAATCCATTTTCATGTAGCGAATGTAAGTTGGCTTTCTCCATTGGAATTTGGCTAAGCGGGTTTCTTTTAGGATTGGTGAATAATAAGGGTCACCATTATCCCTTTTGTCACTATGACCAGATGCAGAGCCAATTTATGTTCTTCTTGAACAATTTGTTGTAGTTTTTACTCTCTTTTGCTTTCCATCTGCCATTTTTTAGGATTAGAGAGGTTTAATCGATTTAAGGTCTTTATGGGCAAGGGTTTTGGAATTGGGGACGAATCTAGGTTTTCGAATTTCTGTTGATTAATGGGAAAATTGATGACTAATAAGGCTTAATGGGGCTCGCTTCCGGTTGCTATGTGATTAGGATAGATCAATTTCACCCATTGATTGAAAAAGGGTAGGAATTTTCATATTAGGGTTTGCAAAAAAGTTCACCTACTTCCATTGTTAAGTTCGAAAATTGGCATAAAATTCCCTAACGAGAGCAGGGCCCAGAAATATGTGATATAGCTTACTATTGTTAATCGATTAAGACCTACTAAAGTTTTAAACAGATGGGCCCATTTAATTGATTAAAGAAACAATTAATCGATTGAGTGATAGAAAGTTAAAAAGCTGAAGCTACTAGAACTTAGTTTAATCGATTATAACACGGGTTAATCGATTACTATCAGTAAAATAATATATTTTAGTACATTTTTGAAATTAGCATGGCATGCTAAGACACTTAGCCTAAGAATCTATTCTATATAGAATTAAACACTTCTAGCACATACACACAAAATCATCAATATAATTTATAAGCACAAAGGAATCATGCCTTCATCATATATTACAAAGATAAGCATATTGATCATGCAAAGGCACACAATTCCATTAACCAAACTAGTTGAGATATTGTTCATCAAGAATTCCAAGTTCTCTTCTAAGAACAAATAATGTATCCCGCGGAAGGGGCTTGGTGAAAATATCTGCTAGTTGTTTAGTGGTTTCAACTAAACTCAAGTAAACAATCACGTTTTTCAACATGATCACGCAAGAAATGATCCCTTATTTCTATATGTTTGGTTCTTGAAGGCAAAACAAGATTCTTGGATATGTTTATGGCACTTGTATTATCGCATTTAATCGGTATCTTCTCTAGCTTGAGATCGAATTCCATAAGTTGTTTCTTCATCCAAAGGATTTAGTGCAACACACACCGAAAGCAATGTATTCTGCTTCGGAGGTGGATAAAGCAACACAATCTTGCTTTTTCCTATGCCATGACACTAAGGAGCTGCCTAAGAGGTGGCAAGTTCCACTAGTAATTTTCAAATCCAATTTACACCCATCGAAATCATAATCGGAATATCCTAACCAGGATAGTGAGGCATCCCTACGACACCATAATCCCATATTTAGGGTTCCCTTTAGATATCTCACGATTCATTTAACAGAACTAAAGTGTGTTTCTTTAGGCATAGGTTGATATCTCAAACACATGCAAACACTAAACACTATATCAGCGTAACTTGTAGTTAAATATAGTAATGATCCTATCATGCGTTAATACTTAGTTACCTCCACCACTTTTCCTTTTTCATCTTTATCTAAGTAACATGAGGATTCCATGGGTGTAGATGCTTCGTTGCACTTTTCCATCTCAAACTTGGGAAGAAATTCCTTGCAATATTTCGACTAGTGGACAAATATGCCACTTTTTAGTTGCATAATTTTTAATCTGTGGAAGAATGTAAGCTCCCCCATCATTGACATTTCAAATTCACCCTGCATCAAATCAGAAAAATCCTTGCACAAGAGGTCATTAGTAGCTCCGAATATAATATCATCAACATATATTTGCACCAATAAAACATAATTATCTAATTTTTGGAAAAAGAGCGTTGTTTTGACTTTGCCTCTTACGAACCCTTTTCTAAAAGAAAAGTACTCAATCTATCAGACCAAGCTCAAGGAGCTTGGTTTAGGCCATAAAGTGCCTTTTTGAGTTTATAGACATGGTTCGGGAACATCCAGTTTTCAAAGTTGGGCGGTTTCTCAACATAAACATCCTCTTGAATGAATCCAAACAAGAAGGCGCTCTTGACATCCGATTGGAACAATTTAAAACTCATGATCAATGCAAATGCCAATAGCATCCTAATGACCTCTAACCTCGCAATAGGGGCGTAGGTCTCATTGTAATCGATACCTTCCTCTTTGTTGTATCCCTTGGCCACTAGGTGCGCTTTGTTTCATATTATTATGCCTGATTCACTGAGTTTGTTTATGAAGACCCATTTGATGCCAATTATCGGATGATCTTTTGGTTTGGGGACCAACTCCCACACATTATTTCATTCAAACTAGTTTAGTTCTTCTTTCATAGCTATACCCCAACGCACATCCTCTATGGCCTCATCTATGGTCTTAGGTTCTATTTTTGATATGAAAGCTATGAAATTACAAAAATTACACAGAGAATTATGGGTTAGCACCCCCGTAGAAATATCAATTGACAAGAATATAAAGATCGAAAGTAAAGGAGATAAGGGATAGAAAATTGTGCACAAGGAATTTTTATCCAGGTTTGTTTGCGGTCCACTACAAACTACATCGAGACCTCCCCTTCTGTTCTTGGGAGATTTTTATTCACTATTGAAATCGATGTTTGTATACACACACACTTCCAATTACAATAAGACTATGTCGCTTCACTTTTGGCACCCATTAGCTTAACAATCTTGGTTTGACGTATCAAACTCGCCTACTTGGATCTCCTATTCTTTCGCCATTAGGCCTCAGCTTAGGTATCACTCAAACTAAGACCTCCTAATCTCTGTGAAGATTGTCAAGATCTCTCTTGAAGTGATACTACTCACCAAGAGATCAACTTCCTTGTTTGTCACTATTTTTGTTGAGTTGTCTTGAGTTCTTAATACTCGGATTTAACAATTTAACTCAATTATAACTCTAAGTAGAAAACTCACAAGAATGTAATCTAAATGATAATTAATGCTAAGGGTTTTCACAAAATTGTTTTCACAATTTTCCAGAAAAAGATTTTTCTTACTTTCACTATAAAAGAAAACAACAAACTTATGCAAGAATACAATGCATTGAAAAAGCTAGAGATATATGAAATGATATCAATGTCTAAGCCCTATTCAAAATGCTCTCGCTCTCTAAGCTCTCATAATGCAATCTCTCACTATAATGCAATGTATGGAAATGTATATTCAAAGTTATATGAAGATTATGCATTTATAGCAAACACATTGGTACTAGTATTAATCGATTATACTATGACATAATCGGTTAATGAGCTGTTAAAATATGGTTTTTGTTACGTCTTAATCGATTATCCAATGACTTAATCGATGAACACACCATCCATTATATACAACACATAATCGATTATGTTGTATTAAAAATAGTTTCTTGATGAATGGTAAACTTCCTATATGACATGTGATCATGCAATACATGTTTTTCAAATATGTTATATCTTTAATGCACTAAACCATGGATGTAGATGCATGAGCTTACTTATCAAATAATTTCTAGATGTTATGTCTCAATTTTAGTCTTGTTCATTTTAAAAGCTCTTGTGATACTCCCACTTAGGTTTACCTAACGAAGACTCGATCTAATGCAATCATCTTAAGACTTATAGTAAAGTAAAATTATAAAGTCCTAAGTCTGTAGATGTCACCCTTGAGTCTTCGGCTTGTTGTTTGTTATAATATATTCAAGCTTACTTGTATGTCCATTGCCTTCACCAAAACTAGGGGGAACTTCAAATATGAAAGTCTTGATTCTTTGCATTTTCAATTACTGCTCATGAGTAACCGATTACTAGTATTAGATAGCCTGGATTTTTCAAAACTGAAGATGGTAATTGATTACATATTGAGTCATCAATTAATTTGAAACAATGGAGATGGGTAATTGATTACTCACCTATACTAACCTATTATATTGTGTGGTATTTAAAGGATTTTCTCCCTTTTTCAAACTTCATCATCCTCATCTAAACCTCTTCAAACTGTGATAACCCTCATCATTTCGAAAACCACCACAATCAACCGTTTTGAGTAATTTTTTAGTCTATTCGTATCACATTTTCATTTCCAAACACATTGCAACCTTCATTTTCATCTTTGGTGGCCTAAATCATCAACCCCAAATTCAAAATCCAAAACCTAGTTTTTCATAACCTTAATTTTGATGGTTTCAACTTCCAAACACAAGAAGCAACAAACCAATGTGGCTCCAAGTACAGAACCAACCTCTTCCGAGGCTAATCCATTGGACTTGGCATGACTTCTTGCTAATGAGGAACAATGCCAAGTGTTCAAGGAACATTTTATGCGTAGACCCATTTTCGCTCTAAAGTTTGGTAAGTTACACTCTTTTGAGTCTGATGATTCCCTTTTCCCCACCCTTCTTTGGCAACAAAACTTCTTTAATTTATGTTTAATTCATTGTGCTTACTACTCAGAACTTGTAAGGGTATTTTACTCAATTTTACATTTAAGAAGATTAAAATCTTCTCCTATGTCAATGGCAAGGAACTTGCCATAGATTTTCGAACTTGAAATTCAATTTGCTGTAATATATCATACGTAGGGACTATAGTAGCATCATGCCTTCAATGAGACTTACAAGGGTATAGAAAACATGATTTCTACTACTCTATGTGTAGATATTTTAAGAGGGAAATTGAATTGTGTAAGCAACGAGCCATTGGTGATACTATGAAAATTAGAAAAATCATTTATGTTGGTAATCTAAACCTAGAGGATCGTTTGCTCCATTACTTTCTTAGTTAGCGACCTAGAACTACAACGAATGTATGCTATTAAGCATAATGTCCCGATTAACTGGACTTTGATGGTAATGAGACAAATGTGGGAAAGATAGGTAATGTTTCACATGTTATCAACGACAAGGAAAAATACTCGGAGTTAGAAAGATATGTAATGTTTCGCAAGATATTATCGACAACATCTTGTATGTAGAAGGGCTGAAGCATAACTTGCTAAGCATAAGCCTGCTATATGATAGAGGTAAAAATTATCTTTAGATTTTAAGTGTTGTATTATACGCGATGGAATATATAATAAGGTTAAATTCATTGGTCATAGAATTATCAACATGTATATCATTGACTTGGAAGATATCACTTCTTTATTTTCAAAATGATTTATTTTGAAAGAAAATGCTACTTGGGTTTGGCATTGGCAAGTAGCACATACTCACTTAAAACACCTAGAAAAAATGTCATCTAAGGAATTAGTATTTGGGCTACCAAAACTAAATTTTAAAATAAATGACATTTGTGACACTTGTCAAAATGAAAGCAAGTCTAAACTCTTTTTCTTTGACAACTATGATATCCATAATCATATGTTTGGAATTACTCCACATGGACTTGTTTGGACCCTAACAAGTTATAAGTTTTAGTGGTAGCTACTACGCACTTGTAATATTCGATGACTTTTCTAGATTTACGTGGACATTGTTCATTTTATTAAAAAGCGATACTTTTAAATCTTTTAAAAACTTGCCAAACAACTCCAAAACCAATTTAATCATAAATTATGTTTATTTGAAGGGACCATGGTGGTGAATTAGAAACCACTTATTTGATAAATTTTATGAGAAACATGGTATCCAATACCAATTTTCTACTCCTCGAACTCCTTAACCAAATGGATTTGTTGAGAGGATGAATCGAGTCTTAGAGGAGTTAGCTTGGACTATGTTGAATGAGTGTAGGGTTCCAAAATACTATTGGACTGATGAAGTCCATAGCACATGAGAAGGCAGAGGTTATTATGTTCTTTGCCTTGGGATTATGCTGGACTTTATGTTTCTCTTTGGTTTTTCTTTGGGCTCACCATCCACCAAGTGTAGTGGAGTAAAAGGCCCATTGACAACAGAGTCCCAAATCTGTGTCGATTGCCTCAATAAAGATTCGCATGCCTACCTTCGAGTAGGCGTACCCCTCGCCATTGAATATCAGAGGGTGATTGATGGATGCGCCATCACCGCCAAAAGGGTTAGTGGAACTCATAGTGATTAATCCCTAGGATCAATGAATTAAGCGGCAAAGCTAGCACGTTCGTACTAGCTTTGATACCGCTTTCTGGGTACTAATAAGGTAAGAACACACCTAGAGGGGCGGTGAATAGGTGTAGCGGATCACTAATCCCACTTTTACGATATCTGCGAAGAATACAAAGCTGTTGTAGTTAATCGATAATCAACAGGATTAATCGATTAAAGATAATTGTGTTAATCAATTATGATCAGCACATTAATCGATTATATTGGTTGTTTACTCTTTGAAAAATAGACTTTTCTTGCTTTGATAACAGTGATGAATCTTGATCTTTACTATCCTAATATTGATTCGTGATTATCAATAGATTAACATCACATAATGCAAATAAACTGAGAAAGCAAGTAAAGACAGAAACGTAAAGAGATAGATAAAGAGAAAGTGTGCTCATGGATTTTATCTTGGTTCGTTTGTGGGTCCACTTGCAAACTACATCTTTGCCTCCCAGATGATCTCGAAGATTTTCCTTCACTGTCAGAAATGTATATTCAATTACAATCACACTTCCAATAGTCCTAGACAGAAACTTCCTTCTTGAAACCGTTGAGCCACCAAACTCGGTTTGACCACTAACAACGCCTACTTGGACACCACACCATTCGCACAATTTGGCCCCAATCGAGACTATCGCTTGAATCAAGACTCCCTATCTTGTAAAGATGACTGATTCTCAACTTATGATGATACCACACACTAGAAGAATTAACCTCAAAGTACATAAAAATCACTGAGTTACTTTGCACATAGAATTGTACAGATATAGACTTTGAATTCGGCTTTATAACCCTTGACAGGAGATCTCACAAACAACCCCAAACACTAAATGTGGAAATCATGCATGTTCTTTCAACTGAATGAAAATGTTTAGCACATTGGAAAAGACTTTCTCTCTTTTCTCTCTCTCTTCTCTCTCTTTTCTCTCTTGTAAATGTATGCAAGAAAAACTGCTCAAAGATCAACAAGATAGCTTTCACAATTAAGCACAATGAATCTTAAGTTTTTTTTTCTGTTCTTTTTCGTTGTATATTGAAAGTGTGAAAACTTCTCCTTTAAAAACATATTTGCTCTATTTCAAAATAACAACTTTTATACATAACAGATTGCAACTGACATTAATCGATTATGATGCATGTTAATCGATTAATGTGTTTCTTCAAAATAGTTTTTTCAGTTATTACTTAATCAAATAATAAGCATAAATCCTAGGAGGTTGGCTATTGTAAGTCCTTTTAATCCAATATACCTTTCTTTAATCGATTAACGGATTTCAACAAGACTTAATCGATTATCGGATGAGTTAATCGATTAATATTGTTTGAAAATGGTTTTTCCTAACTATATGGTGAAACCCTTTATGATGAATGAACATGCAACATGATTTTTAGAAATGAGTAATTCCTTTATGCACAAAACCATGTATGCCTAATGCAAATGCATGAATCTTTCTTATCATATATGTAGATACGGATGTGATGCCTCAACCTATAGGATTATTATTTTAGACTTTATGTGAGACGCTTCCATCTTGGTTTTACCTAACCTAAACTCAATACTAGGCAAGCATCTTAGGACTCTAGAATATAAAAAGCAATCCTAAGTTCTATGACGATGACTTTGAGTTTTCTGTATGTTGTTTGTTATGATGTCCAAGTCTTCAAGCTTCTATATAACACCTTGTCTTCATCAAAACTTAGTAGGTTGGTCATACTGGCATCCTTTAATTATTTGTTATTTCAACACATACATTAAAACAAAGGGGGTATACAAAATAGGGGGAGCATATAAACAGAGATCTATGTCAATCAACATGCTAAACCTCATAAAAATACATATCTCAATTTTCATAAACCATTAAGAGATAGAAGATTCAAGCTTCAAGAGAATTATGGATTAAGTCTTCATATAGTTGTTAGGTATCAGTGGTTATGTTGGACCCTCTTGCGCTCATCATCGGTCCATAAGCTTTTCGACTTATCTTTAGGCTGATCGTCCACAAGATGCTGTGGAACGTAAGGGCCGTTGACTACGGATTCCCAAATATCCGAGTCTATGGCTTCAATAAAAATTTGCATGTGCACTTTCCAGTAGGCATACCCTTCACCACTGAATATAGGTGGTCGATTAATGGATGACCTATCACCACCAAATGGGTTTGAAGAACCCATTCCTTTTTCCCTTTAGGATCACAAATAC
>NC_032009.1:11474312-11474723 GCF_001865875.1 Lupinus angustifolius | reverse complement strand
CAGTGGTTATAATATACACCTAGAGGGGGGTTGAATAGGTGTAGCGGTTAGAATAGCCGCTTTTCGAAAATCAACACTTAATGCTGAATCACCCCTAATTAATCGATTACAGGATGAAGATAATCGATTAACAGAACAAACTTAATCGATTAACAGAACAGGGATAATCGATTAACACAACAGTCTTAATCGATTAAACAGAAACAGTAAGCTTTAGACAGATACGATTAATTGCACAACAGTTAACCGATAATGATACGAATAACAGAGCTTACAAATTTTATATCAGAGTATCATTCAGTAGCACAAGTACAGAATGTATCAATTAATTTCACTATACTAGATAATCGATTAGAAACAGTAAAGAGAGAGAGAGAGAAAAATCCTGCAACGCGAATTTTTATCCTGGTT
>NC_032009.1:11447528-11474212 GCF_001865875.1 Lupinus angustifolius | reverse complement strand
TAAATGCTATCTTAATCGATTAACGTGATTCAAAAACGTTAACTGATTCTGTTTTTCAAGTTTTCAGTTTCAACAACTTTTCAAACAGTTAGGTTAATCGATTAACGTATGCCTTAATCGATTAGCAGCATCATTAAATGTGTTCCAGTAGCAACAACTTTTCAAAGCAGTTGAGTTAATCGATTAAAGTATAAGTTAATCGATTAACAACATTTTTAGATGTGTATTTTTAAATACAAAACCTCAAATACGTTATGCACTTAGTTCATACATGTTTAACACTTAGTTTATGCCTAGAATGCACATATACATGTATTTATGTAATGCATGAACATATTATGAATGACATATCTCAAAGATGAAATGATTTAAAAGATCTATGCATATGAGACATGTATTAGGTGACCTAAGCCTTTGACTCAACTTAAACTAGATTCTAGTCTAAGCCTAGTACCAATTAAAGACTTAAGCACGTTGATTTGTTGGTGATCTTCAAGCTCTTATAAGCACAAGTCCTCATCAAAACCATGACATATAAAGAGAGCTTTCCAAAGTGTTCCTCTTGACATGTACACTTTCAATAGTTACTTTTATCCTTATACTCACTTTAAATATTTAGTTGCAATGCACAAAAGAATGAAAACATTTTTAAAGAACTGGATATGTCTAAAATACAAGGTCAAAATTGCTAAGTATTGAATTCCAAGGCTGGCACCTTGACATTTTTCTCCTCAGACTAATTATGGCAGTAAAAACCTTGCTCCATTTTCAACTCCCACTCCAGATAGGCCTCAGGATTATTCATCTCCATAAAGGTAGGGACTTTAATCTTGAACCCATCCATTCGGTCATCCATCCTTTTCTCCCTATGACCACCATCATCATTCATCCTTTCCCTCTGCCTCCTTCTCCTTTCTAGTTCAGAATCACTTGAACCACTATTGTGTTGCCTTTGATTTTGTCGAACCCACATCTCCTCCAATTGTTGTTGGAGTGCTCGGAATTGTGCACTCATTTCATCAATTTATTACATATAGGTCATGATCTTGGGGGAATCGGCTTCATCTCTTGTAGGAATAGACATTTCCTCAATTTTTTCTTTACTCTTTTCTCTCAATGTGTTTAGTGTGTATCACTCCCTCACTTTCTCTCGATTTCTCCTTGGGTTCTTGATAAAATAAAGTTTACCAAGAGTTGTTTTCAATATGGCGAACTCACAGACATAACAAGCAGATAATATTAGGCTAAATTTTGAGACAAATGTATTTCAGTTGTGTTGGGAAAGGATAAAGGTAGGATTTTTTTTTCTGTTTTTGTGTTTATGTATTTGACAAAAAATTTCAAAGACACTTGACTTACACAAGACTAGCTCTGAATACCACTTGATGCGAATCCCTTTTGAGACGATTCAGATTTTTGATTTTGATCATTTTTGAATGTAGGTCTTTGAGATGAATATGGAATTTTGCACTTTGAAACTTGTTAAATTTTTTATTGGTTTTTGTTTTGGGTTGTTGTTTGGCCATGGGTATAATTGTTGTTGGTTTGGTTTTTGGTTGTTTATGGAGTGTGTTGGTCGTGGGTTTTGGGATGAAGGTTGAGTAGGCTTGTGGATTATTTAAGGCAATTGTGTATGGATGTTTGTTGGTGGTTGTGTGTAGGGTTATTTGGCCGTGTATGGTTGAGGGTTGAAGTTGATAGAAGAAGATGGATTAGTTAGGATGATGAAGGCGCCACAAACTTGATTGCCTGATCAGCCTAATGTATTTCTCCACAAGAAAGAGAACCTTGATAAGAAATGACCTTGGTTTAACCAAGAAACTAGGAAGAAACTCAACTAGCAATTAATTATTTTCCAAATAAAATTCAAGTCATTTTATTCCAATAACCAAACCAAGTACAAATAGCCATGGGATTTTCGGCCAAGCAATGTTGCCCATGTGAATAAAGAGTAGTAAAGTACATTGAACATTTTCCTAATTCTATTCCCCATGTCTTTTCGGTTTGGGAAAGAATTTGAAATGAGATGTATATTGATTGCTTTCCTTAATCTAATTCCCATGTGCCTTTTTCAGTTGAGGTGGGAGTTTGAATTTGAAAAATGAATTTTATAGAGTGAGTGTCCAAATTCAGATTTGAAGGCTTTGGAGTGAAATAAGGAAACAAATAATTTGTCTTCATTGCCTTCCTTATGAATTGCCTCGTGTGCTTCTCTTGAGGATCACACCCAACACATGCTAATTATGAATAAGGAAGGTATTGATGGATTCCAATATGAGTTGAAGGCTTTGGAAGGAATAATGAAATAAGTAATGTGTCTTCATGCCTTTCCATACGAGTTGCCTTGTGTGATTCCCTTGATGATTACGCCCATCACATGTTAATTTGAATAAGGAAGGTATTGATGGGTTTCCATTCTAAGTTGAATCTTTAAGGAAAGTTTTGCCTTGATTGTTTATTGTAATTCACACGCCTACCTTGATTAGGAAATATATTTCATTTCTTGATTCCTATAGATTGTTGCCATAAGAGACTCCATACGTGCTCTTAAAATTAGGCAAAGATTGATTGAGACTTTATGGTCTTCAAGGGGATGATATCATGGCTCAACCAACAAGGAAATTATTTTCTTGATTTGCATGTCCCTTCCAAGAAAGAAGTGCCTCATGTTCCCTTTAATTGCATGATTTGTACCTGCATTACATGGGTCTTAATGCAATTTATTACAACTTAAAATTCAACCAATTTAAGCTCAAAAAGGTAAATAGTAATTGTTCTTTCAAATAAGGAAGGAAAATAAATCCTAGACTACATGTGGGCATGATAATCCCCACTTATGAAATGGAACTCCCACATGCCTCAAATAGTCCCTCCTTGACCGTGGCCAACTTGGGTTACTTCTATTAAAATGGTGCAATGTATGGGCTTGGTCTCTTTGATGGGCTTTGTTGATTTAGCCACTTCCTCCACTAGTAGGTGGAGAGTTTGGTGTGCTTTCATGGTTCTGGATAGGGTCATGGGCCCTCCTAGCCCACTTAGCTCCTCTTCATTGATGGGCCTTTGTGGGTTCATATCAAATACACTAAATAATAGTTAAGTGTCACTCATCGGAGTAGGTTGTCACACCCTACTTCAGGATCCATTAACATCATTTAGCCTTGAACATAAGTTGCTTAAAATAGATGCTTGATATGGAAATTGAACTAAGGTGTAGGTTATACTTTTTAGTTCACTTATCAACACTTTAAGAAAAATCATTTTTGGATCTTTAAATCAAGTTTTAGGTGATCAAGCTAAAACCACATTAAAAACTTCTCAAAGAATCAAAACTATACCAAAAATAATAACTTGAATGTATTGAAATCAAAAGATGATACAAATCACGAAAAGAAATAAAATTACACCATAATCCAAATCAATGTATAGGAGCATAAGCCATCTATCCAAGGATGATATGCTTTTGGATCCAAATAAGATTACAAAATTATGTTTTTGTATTACATTTTCCATCTCCTTTTCTCCTCTTGAATTCTGAGTAAAAATTACAAGAATTTACCTAGAACAAGCTTAGAATCGTGACCATAATTTCTAGAGAGAAGAAGTTAAGGAGAAGAATGTGTATTGAAGTGAATTTTGAATGGAATGTGTACTGAAGTGAATTTTGAATGGAATGTAAATAATTTTGAAGAGTGGGAGATGGCCTCTATTTATAGGAAAACCACCTGGCCCCCTCCTGATCCACGCTAGGTGCACCAAACCCTTCAGCAAGGGTTTGGTCCATGACCAAGCAGCTTAGTCAACTGCTTGGTGTTGACTCACCAAAGCTAGTTGTGAGCTACTTCACCAGGCTATTGTGAGCTACTCTGAAAATTGCTTAGAGACCTTGCCAAATGAGGTCATGAATAATGTCCAACTTGCTTGGTGGCTAAGTCAAGTTGACACCTTGTTGGGTCCAACTGTCTGGCTTCTTAGGAGTCCATGTTCAGCTGCCTGCTTGTGCATCTTGTTATATTCTTGTGAGGTTTTTGGTTCTAGTTGGGCGGTCACATGGTGCACGCTCAGCTGCCTGCTTCAGCAGGTTGGCTTGTGTCATAGGGGTTCATCAAAGGATGATCCTATTTTTGGTGAGACTTTTTGGTCATTTTGGTTCAACTGAAGATTAAACATATCTTGATCCTTTCCTATATCAATCATATGTAATTAAGAGAACTAAAGACTAAAACAACTTTAATTAGACAAAACAAATGTTGATTTCACTCTTTTTCACATGTGTTTGGCTCACTCCCTCACTTGATTTGGATCTACACTTATGTTTTGAAAAATTGTTTGCAACAATCAAGTTACACAAATTTAGAATTCCATTTGCACAAAATTTTCTTTTTATGACATTATGTGATTTTTTCACAAAACCGTTTAAGGCTTATATCTCATTATGCTCAATGAAAGCTTAAAAATGTGCTTAGCAATTTGAAATCATGCAATCTTTGTCAATTAATTTCATTTAGCCAATTTAATTCGGTTTTGAATTTTTTTTGAGTTTTTATGTACAAATAAATTACTTTCTAAATAAATGTACATTCTACAAAAAAAATATTAATTTTCACATATTCATCAACCATGTTCCCCCTCTTTAAATGATGGCTTGTCCTCAAGCCAATGAACATTTTTTTTTTGAAAGGAGATGTTTTAATGAATATGGAAAATTAAACATAACTAAACTAACAAATTAATATTTGCAAACAATTTAAATCACACAACATAATTCAAACTAAAATTAAAAACAACGAAGCAAATATCAAACTTTAAGGTACGAAAACAAGGAAATATTTTTGCAAAAGATCAAATGCATAAAATTAAAGTAAAGAGAAAATTGATTTTGTTGCTTTGCTCAATCCTCTTTATTTTCATCAACGCCTTGTGACCTCTCTTCCGGCCATTGACAATTAGCAACAAAATCCTCACAGGTTCCACCTTGGAAATTTGAATGAGAGCCATAGATGCTTTGAAAGCTTTTATACATGATAGTAATTCCACGAAAGCAAGCAATTTGTTGTTGGTTTTGGAAATGTTGTTCTTCAACAATTGCTTCCAAAGTGGCATTACTTGCCCTCCTTCGTGGTGGTTGAGAGGAAGAACCCACATCTCAAAATTTCTTCCTCAAATCGGCCCTACCTTGGGCCAAGCTTCTTTCTTTGCAATGTGATTGGACAGAATAGGTGTTGACCTCAGTTTTGAGTGCCATGATTTCTCCATAAGGTCCAGGAACTTCTTGGTACCTACATAGGTCACTGATAAGTGAAGGTAAAATTCAAGAAGTTATACCCCTTGTTATGCAATCATTGATGGCATCCGAGATGATGGCTGCTATGTCAATGGATTTGTCCTTATAGATGGAGTTGATAAGACTTTTTGGTTCATTTTAATGTTCAAGTTGTGACTATGGTTTGCTAAATTTATGATGTTTTTTAACATTATCAAAACAGCCCCAACATCATACTTTTTCAATCAATCAAGCAAAAATCACATGTTCAACAAAAGTGCGTAAGTAAAAAATTTCAAAATCTTTGGTTGCATCATATTTTCCAAAACAGACTCAAAATCTTATTCACACATCAAAACAGATTTCTCAAGAGTTTTTAAGGTGTTTGGAACATGAAAAAGTGAGGTTACAACATAAAGTTCATACAACTTGCAAAATTTCAAATTTTTGTGCATGTATGGACTTTTTCTCCTTTAAGAAATTTTTGAGATGAGTTTTTAAGACAACGCATAAAATTTCCAGGCACGAAAAGATTTTTCATGTGGTAGGAATTTGCCCTTTTAAAATAAAATTTTGGCTCAAAAACTTACTCAAATTTCTACACATTGTTGCCACTTGATTGAGTTATTTTTTTCAAATACTTTGTGAGCAAACCAAGACCTTAAAAACTTTTCTTTTCCATAATCATGAATGACTCATGTCTAGGCATGTTTGGTCACAAAGTTTATAAATCAATCAAATTAATGTTTGATAAAAAGTCTAAAAGAAAATTTTCAAAATTCAAACTTTTTAAGACAAAAGTTTCACATGCACAATATTCCATTTATATTAAGCATACATTCAACACAAATACTCATGAAATCTTAAGGAGATTCAAAAATAAAATATGTGTTCTTCAAAATTTTCCAAGAATGGAATTTTTTTGAAACTTTTTGATTTGGGTATTTTTTTCGAATCTTTTCGAAATTTTTTGACTTTGATGTTTAAAATTTTCCCAAATAAAAAAAGGTTTCAATAAGAACAGAAAATATTAAATCTTTGAAGGAGGTGATACTTTCATGTTTGAAATAAATTTGAAGAAAAGAGAGAGTTTTTTAGGAGAGTTATTAGAGAGATTTATTGTTGTTTTTCAATATGAGGATGAGAGTGAATTTTCGGTCAAGGGGTGTTTAAATGGGGTGGGATTTCAATAAGGATAAGAGGATAAGGGAAATCCTCTTTTGGAGATTTTTTCCATGTGGCTCTAGTTGGTGCGTTGGGCACCCTATCAGCCCCGCCAGGCGCACCGATCGGTTTTAACTGGTTTGGCTTGGCCCATGTTGGGTTGTGTTGGCTCACAAGCTAGGCACATTTTGACCCCAAATTTTTTTTTTTACTCATTTTCCTCTTTTATTTGTTTTTTACAATTTATATTATGGACCAGAATAAAGTTTCTCAATGTTCGCTTTGAAAATTTTGAAATTAAAGAATAGGAAAAAAGAAATTTAATAACAAAAACATATTTATATATATTTCTAAAATGGATTGGGTTGCCTCCCAACAAGCGCTTCTTTACCTTCATCAGCTTGTATATGTGGAGGTAAACCTCGGAACCACTCCTTGGCTATCCCAATGAGAGTCAATGGGAAAAGCTTGAGAAATACAGCCTCCTCTTTTGCCTGAGATATCCTGGCAGTTCTGACTAGTTCATAGAACTTAGTTAGATGGTTGTAGGGATCTTCATGATCTAAATGAGCAAAAATATGTGCGTACATGAGTTGTATTCGTCCATACTTCATTTTAGGAGGCTTTTGATTACCAGCAGACCTCCCTATTCTGATCATGTTTCTTGGCTTGAAGCTGACAAAACCCTCAGCAGTGGGTTGGTTTTCAGCTCGTGAACCATCAGCATTCTGTTCATTGTTGGCAATTGATGAATCTGCTACCTTTGGAATAGATTGGGCTTGTCTTGCTTTTTTTGTGCTTTCTTCTTTTTTCTCAAGGTTTTTTCTAATTCTGGATCGAAAAAGAAATTTCTTTGTTTATTCCCACAATTCAAACACATAAAGACTTATGTCTATCTCCAAGGAAGAGATTAGTAGAAAACATATGAATTTACAAAGTTTTTGTAATTTACATTTTTATACAAATTAAAATTTTAAATATGTACAAAAAGTAAAAAGACATTTTATGCACACTTATTAATGATATAATATACTATATAAAAAATTTCTAAAAAGCAATTACCCAGCAACAACGCCAATTTGTTGAAATGGGAGATTTCACTAAGCCAGGAATTCCCCTCGCAACAACAAAACGTGTCACTTTGTTGATGGATTTTCCTAGTTGTTGCAAGTTTATTTTATTTTAGAGTGATGAGTGATGAAAAAATTATTTATTTGGTGACTTTATTTATTTACACCCTTTTCGGGTTCCTTTTAACCATACCATAAAGTTCGGTCTTATTTTAATAAGTTAAGCATAGCATTTCTTATGAAAGGTTGGTATCAAAGTATAAAATGAACAAAAGAATAAAGTTAGAAGTTAACTGTACCACTTCTTTCGAAGGGTTGGTATAGAGAATAAAGAATAAATCAATAAATAAATGTTAGTTGTGAAAATGTAAATGACTGAAAGTAAATGTTAGTTGTGGAAATGTAAATGATTGAAAGTAAAAACTAGTTGCGGAACGTAAATGACAGAAAGTAAATGTTAGCTGCAGAAAGTAAATGACAAAAAGTAAATGTCAGTGGTTAGATTATTATTCATCACTCTATATTTGTTAAGTAACAATCCATTGATTGCATTGCACTCTTTTGGATATTATTCATGTACAAAGTTAAAAACCATGAATTGGTTTGAACTTATGCTTTTAGGTATCTTTTATTCAACAAATAAAATTTGTAAGTCAATACTTTTCAAGATTCACTTGTAGTATAGTATAGGGTTTTGTCGAACCAAACGGAATTGCATTAGAAGAAGATTATAGAGGCATATTATAGCAAATTTAATCATTAACAACTTTTTTTTTGAAATTTAAGTAATGTTGCATAAAAATATTAACAAGGAAACATAAGCTAATATTCACACGTTCTTGAGAAGAAAATTGATTTGAAACATGGAATTATTTGTAGACTCAAATAATTTTGAAAAACATTACAAGTTATGTGTTATACTTTCGGTTAGTTCCACACACCATTTCTAAATCCTTCATCTATGTCCTAGTATGATAAGATGATTTTCAAACTTTATGTAATACACTACATAATAGTTAAGTGTCACTCGTCGGAGTAGGTTGTCACACCCTACTTCAAGCTCCATTAACATCATTTAGCCTTGAACATAAGTTGCTTAGAATAGATGCTTGATATGGCAAGTGAACTAAGATGTAGGTTTTACTTTTTAGTTCACTTATCAACACTTTAAGAAGAAGCATTTTTGGATCTTTAAATCAAGTTTTATGTGATCAAGCTAAAACTGCATTACGAACTTCTCAAAGAATCGAAACTTAACCAAAAATAATAACTTGAATGAATTGAAATCAAAAGATGATACAAATGAGGAAAAGAAATAAAATTACACCATAATCCAAATTAATGTATTGGAGCATAAGTCATCTATCCAAGGATGAGATGCTTTTGGATCCAAATGAGATTACAAAATTATGTTTTTGTATCACATTTGCCATCTCCTTTTCTCCTCTTAAATTATGAGTAAAAATTACAAGAATTTACCTAGAACAAGCTTAGAACCGTGACCAAAATTTCTAGAGAGAATAAGTGAAGACGGAGAATGACTATTGAAGTGAATTTTGAATGGAATGTGAATGTTTTCGAAGAGAGGGAGAAGGTCTCTATTTATAGGCAACCCGCGTGGCACCCTCCTAATCCACGTTGGGCGCACCAAACCCTTCAACATGAGTTTGGTCCATGACCAAGCAGCTTAGTCAGCTGCTTGGTGTTGGCTCACCAAAGCTAGCTGTGAGCTACTTGACCATGTTATTGTGAGGTACTCCGAAAAATGCCTAGAGGCCTTGTCAAGGGAAGTCATGCATGATGTCAAAGTGGTTTGGTGGCTAAGTCAAGTTCACTCCTTGCTGGGTCCAGCCCGCCTGGCTGCTTAGGTGTCCATGCTGAGCTACCTACTTGAGCAGCTTGTCTTGTTCTAGCGAGGTGTGTGGATCCAGTTGGGCGGTCCTAAGGAGAACGTTGAGTTGCCTGCTTCAACAGGCTGGATTGTATCATGGTTGAGTCTGACTATGTAAGGCTTGTGCTAGACCGAGCCAAGTTGGTGCCAGGTCAGCTGGGCGGTGCCAAGTGTCCACGCCAGGCTGCTTAGTGGGCAGCTTCATATTGTTGGTCGATTCTTGTGGTCAAGCACTTAGCTTGCCATGTGTGCAAAAAAAGTGGCTTATATAGACACCTCCTTGCTTGACTATTTCTTGATTTTGTTATTCTCTTCAATTTTTCGTAGAAACTTCACACAAAGATTAGGAAAAGAGGTGGACAAAAATATACAACCAAAATATGACAATTTGTCTAAAAAGTGTTGAATTAAGTTGGTTTTGCATGATTTGCATAGGATAAGTTCCAGGAAAAGTGTATGAAAATTAAAAGGGGTTTCACTAATATTGACTTAAGACAACTAATTTGAAGAAATTTGAAAATTAGGAATTAGGGTTGATGTTAATGAACCCTAGAATGCATACTTCAATCTGAATCACTACTGCCGATAATCGATTATCAAGGAGGGATTTTTTATAAATTTCAAAAATTCCCCACATCTAATCTATTAACAGATACAAAAAATCGATTATTTGAAAAACACTTTTGCCCATGTAATCAATTATACTATGTCATAATCGATTACTTGTAGTAATAACTCAGCTTTAAGTGATTTTCATGTGGTTCTTGGTGAATGCTAAGATAAGATATATCCTAAGAGCCTAAACTACATTACTAAACAGGCAAAGCAGTCATGAATTCAATTGTATATAACAATCAAGCATTTAACTCAAATAACATATAAGCATACATTAGAGGCATGACAAAGTCATATATGAACCTTTAAGCATTCTAACTTAGATATGATTCATCAAGAATTTAAAGTTCTCTTCGCATAACAAAGAATGTATCACTTGGCAGGGGCTTGGTGAAAATATGGGCTAGTTGCTTTGAGGTTTCCACAAATTGAATAACACAGTCACATTTTTGCACATTATCTCTAAGAAAAGGATGCCAAACTTCTATATGCTTTGTTTTGGAATGTTGTATGGGATTCTTAGATAGTTTTATGGTACTAGTGTTTTCACGCTTGATAGGTATTTTATAAAGCTTTAGACGGAAGTCCAACAATTGATGCCTTGTCCATCAAATTTGAGCGAAACACACACTAGCGACCATGTATTCCGCTTGGATGGTTGATAAAGCAACACAAGCTTGCTTTTTACTAGTGATAGCAAAATTATCCACAATCCCCAATCCATCCAAATCCATCGATTAAAGCTTGTGGATTTAAATGGATATAATCTAATGGATAGTGTTGATAATGGTTGAATTCAAATATATCCATTATATCTAGTGATATCCATGGGTATATCTATTTGCATAGATACTCAATCTATCCGAAAAATAAAAACAAAAATATTTTTCCCATAAAGCAACATGCAGACCGAACTTTGCTATGCAAACACAACATGCTAAATATAAACCAATGTTCTTAATATCGTATCAGTCTTCAAACCGATGAGAGTATTGGTCTAGTAGTATGGTGGTCCATATATTTTATACTAATACCAATGTTGAAAATTCAATAAATAAGACAACAATTATCTTTATTTAACCACTTAATAAAAATGTATAATGTAGACCATACTTTAGAGGATTAAAAAATATAGTAGTTATGTGTTTGATCATTCATACCAATATTTTGGTAAAAATAAGTCATTTTCATTAAAAAAAAAGAAGTAATTTTAAATGAAACCAGTCGGTATGACTAGTACGGTTCAATTGAAAACCAGCCTGTATGGAAAAGTGTATGAAAATTAAAAGGGGTTTCACTAATATTGACTTAAGACAACTAATTTGAAGAAATTTGAAAATTAGGAATTAGGGTTGATGTTAATGAACCCTAGAATGCATACTTCAATCTGAATCACTACTGCCGATAATCGATTATCAAGGAGGGATTTTTTATAAATTTCAAAAATTCCCCACATCTAATCTATTAACAGATACAAAAAATCGATTATTTGAAAAACACTTTTGCCCATGTAATCAATTATACTATGTCATAATCGATTACTTGTAGTAATAACTCAGCTTTAAGTGATTTTCATGTGGTTCTTGGTGAATGCTAAGATAAGATATATCCTAAGAGCCTAAACTACATTACTAAACAGGCAAAGCAGTCATGAATTCAATTGTATATAACAATCAAGCATTTAACTCAAATAACATATAAGCATACATTAGAGGCATGACAAAGTCATATATGAACCTTTAAGCATTCTAACTTAGATATGATTCATCAAGAATTTAAAGTTCTCTTCGCATAACAAAGAATGTATCACTTGGCAGGGGCTTGGTGAAAATATGGGCTAGTTGCTTTGAGGTTTCCACAAATTGAATAACACAGTCACATTTTTGCACATTATCTCTAAGAAAAGGATGCCAAACTTCTATATGCTTTGTTTTGGAATGTTGTATGGGATTCTTAGATAGTTTTATGGTACTAGTGTTTTCACGCTTGATAGGTATTTTATAAAGCTTTAGACGGAAGTCCAACAATTGATGCCTTGTCCATCAAATTTGAGCGAAACACACACTAGCGACCATGTATTCCGCTTGGATGGTTGATAAAGCAACACAAGCTTGCTTTTTACTAGTGATAGCAAAATTATCCACAATCCCCAATCCATCCAAATCCATCGATTAAAGCTTGTGGATTTAAATGGATATAATCTAATGGATAGTGTTGATAATGGTTGAATTCAAATATATCCATTATATCTAGTGATATCCATGGGTATATCTATTTGCATAGATACTCAATCTATCCGAAAAATAAAAACAAAAATATTTTTCCCATAAAGCAACATGCAGACCGAACTTTGCTATGCAAACACAACATGCTAAATATAAACCAATGTTCTTAATATCGTATCAGTCTTCAAACCGATGAGAGTATTGGTCTAGTAGTATGGTGGTCCATATATTTTATACTAATACCAATGTTGAAAATTCAATAAATAAGACAACAATTATCTTTATTTAACCACTTAATAAAAATGTATAATGTAGACCATACTTTAGAGGATTAAAAAATATAGTAGTTATGTGTTTGATCATTCATACCAATATTTTGGTAAAAATAAGTCATTTTCATTAAAAAAAAAGAAGTAATTTTAAATGAAACCAGTCGGTATGACTAGTACGGTTCAATTGAAAACCAGCCTGTATGACCGGATTTTACAGCTATAATTGCATGGATGGTATAAATGGTGTATCGTACTAGTATTAAGATCAGTTAACTGGTTGAACCAGCCAGCACGAATGGGTTTTGATAATAGTGAAATAAACTACTCTCTTTCTAACAAAAATGATTCATTCAACAATATTAAATCACATTTTAAAAGTGTTATTTTAAAACACTTTTCAAAAATATTTTTTAAATTATTTTTCAAAAAGGCTTTATTAAATAATAATTTTTAAAATGATTTTTTCCTTTAAAAAATGCTTTAGTTCAAATTAAAAAAACAAATGAATCAATTGGATATCCATCCATCCAATCCATTAAAATGGATATATGGATGGAATGAATTTATTGGAATTCATTGGATATGAATGGATTGGTTAGTTTAGAAATGTTATTTTATTGATTTATACGGATTGGTGGATGGCTTTCCATCCATCCACTATGATCCAAATCCATCCAATTTACACCCTTACTTTTTACTATGCCATGAAACTACGAAGCTATCTAATAGGTGTTAAGTCTCACTTGTACTCTTACAATCCAATTTACATATGGTAAAATTGGAATATGAGTACCCTATCAAAGCGAGAGATGCATCCCTAGGATACCATAGTCCCATTTAAATAAATCATTTCAAATATATCATGATTCATTTTACAACTGAAAAATGAGACTCCTTAGGAGATGATTGATATCTGGCACACATATACACACTATACATAATATAGGGTCTAATAGATGTAAGATACAATAAAGAGCCAATTATTCCACGATAATTTGTTACCTCAATTTATTTTCCCTTTTCATCTTTATCACCATAGCAGGATGGTGCTATTGGTGTAGAAGCTTCTTTTGATTTATCCATATCGAATCCTTTCAAAAGCTCCTTACAATGTTTTGATTGATGGACAAAGATTCCATTAGTCATCTATTTTATCTGTAGCCCTAGGAAGACAGTTAATTCTCTCATCATACACACCTCAAACTCTCCTTTCAATAAATCAGAAAATTCCTTGCACAAGGTATCGTTAGTAGCACCAAAAATAATATCATCAACATAAATTTGTACTAACAATATATCGACTTCAGATTTTGATATAAAGAGTTTAGTGTCAACCCTACCTCTCACAAACCCTTTCTCAAAGAAAAATGAACAAGGTCTATCATACCAAGATCTAGGGGCTTGTTTCAACCTATATAAAGCCTTTTTAATCTTAAGCACATGATTTGGGTATTTAATATTCTCAAAACCAGGAGGTGGCTTAACATACACCTCTTATAGAATGTAGCCATTCAAGAAGGCACTTTTTACATCCATTTGGAAGAGTTTAAAATTCATTATTGAAGTATAGGCTAATAGCATTCTAATGGTTTCCAACCTTGCAACATGGGCGTAGGTTTCGTCAGAATTATTAAGCCTGATTAATCTAATCTGTTGCGAAAGACCCCTTTTCTGCCAATGAAAGCATGACCACTTGGCTCAAGGACCAAGTCCCACACATTGTTTCACTCCAACTGGTTTAGCTCTTCTTGCATATATATACCCCAATGTTCATCTTCTATGTAATCCTCGACATTCTTAGGCTGAATTTTTGAAACAAAAGCTACAATTTTGCAGATATTGTGTAAAGAGTTTCAGGTTACCATTCCCTTAGAGATGTCACTTATTACTTTGTCAATGGGGTGGCCTTTCTTTGTCTTCCAAGATATTAGCATGTCTTGATGATCTTGACTTTGTTCGTGATCATCTTGGACAACATGTTTTGTTTCAACATCTTTTGTATACGCATCCTCTAGAGAAACTGAAACATCACCAAAAACTACCATTCTCTTCTCTTTTGGAGAAGATTCATCAAAATGAACATGCACAAATTCTTCTACATTCATTGTATGCTTATTATAGACTCGCTAGGATTTACTATGTAATGAATAACCTAAGACTATTCCTTCATCTGCTTTTGAATCAAATTTTCCCAAATTATATTTTCCATTATTCAATATAAAACATTTAAACCCAAAAGAATGAAGATAAGATATGTTTGGTTTACGATCACTTAAAAGTTCATAAGGTGTTTTAGAGAGTGTGGGCCTAACCAATATTCGGTTAACCACATAACATATGGTGTGAACCACGTCAAACCAACAATATTTCGGAACTTTGCTTTCATTAAGCATAGTCCTTGCTAACTCCTCCAAGACTCGATTATTCCTCTCATTGAGGGTTGCGAGCAGCTGAGAATTTGTGTAAGATATCGTTTTTCTCACAATATTTTTTGAATTGGTGGTTCTCAATCTCACCACCATGATCGCTACGGATGAAATTTTTTTATGAATGAACTGGTTTTGTACATGATTGGCAAGGTTTTTGAAATAATTAAATGCGTCACTTTTTAATTAAAGAAATAGTGTCCAAGTGAATCTAGAAAAATCATCAACAATAACTAGTGCATAATAGCTACCTCCAAAACTCATGACGTGTGATGGTCCAAACAAGTCCATATGAAGAAGCTCCAATGGCCTTATTTTAGATATCACGGATTTTGAAGAAAATAAATTTTTAATTAGCTTACACCTTTGACAGGTGTCACATATATCATTTGTTTTGAAATTCATTATAGGTAGCGTGCCACAAGTTCCTTTGTCGACACTTTTGCTAAATGTTTTAATGTATCTGAGTGATTCGCCTATGCCAAACCTAGATATCTATCTCTTTAGAAATAAAATTTTTTGAAAACAAAGACGTGATATCATCCAGATTAATCATATAGATATTGTTTATCGTATGACCTATAAACTTAACTTTACTATCTATGCGATCACGAATAACACGACAATCAGAGTCAAAAGATACCTTGTTACCTATGTCACAAAGATGGCTGATATTTAGCAGATTGTGCTCATGTCCCTCGACATAGAGAACATTGTCAATGATAGCTTGAGAGGTAATTCCAACTCCAAGTATCTTCCTATGATTGTTGTCTCCATAAGTCACATAGCCTTTTTCTTTTAACAATAGATCGAGAAATTTGGATCTATTTCCAGTCATATGTCTCGAACATCCTTTGTCTAAGTACCAATGATGTCCAAGTGTTCAACGACATACCTAAAAAACGGATTTACTTGTTTCTCTCATGTATCCAATTTATGTTGGGTCCCTTAAGGTGAGTAACCATGGGAACATGTCCCTTCTTAATCCAAACATATTTCCCACTCGGTATTCCATACTTATGAATATAATATGAAGCGGAAGTATGACTATGAATACCGCAATAAAAGCATGTAGGCATTTTACTATTATGCGTATATCTATTTTAAGCTACATGTTTTCTAAATGGTTTCTTCTCTTTAGCATGAATAAATCCATTTCCAGCATGAGAACCAATGTTTCTTTTCTTCATCTTGCCTTTCCCTTTCAAATATTTCAATGACTCATAATCACTATCGATCACAAATTATTGGGCAAAAGATAATGTTGCCATGTTTGTAATGCCCTCACTAAGGCATACAATTCATTATCATAGGTAGCATAATTAAGTGAAACTCCACTTAACTTCTAACTAAAAATACAATCGGATGTCCATCCTATATAAAAAAGCTCCAACTCCAACGTTGGATTTATCACATTCAATTTCAAAAGATTAAGCAAATTTAAGCAAAATAATAATTGGTGCACGAATGAGTTTTTCTTAAGCTCTTGAAAAGCTTGGTATTGTTATCCCCCATTTAAATCCAACATTTTTTGACAATTTCATTAGGAGGTGCAATGAAAGTCCTTAACAAACCTCCTATAAAAACAAGCCAAACCATGAAAGCTCCTCACATCGATCACATTTTTCGGGGTTGGCCAATCTTGAATGCTCGTAATATATTCTTTATCAACGTGGACCCATTTGGAATTTATCAAAAAGCCAAGAAATATCACATGGTCCACACAAAAACTAACTTTTCCATGTTAGCAAACAACTTTTCCTTTCTCAATACAAGGAAAACAACCCTTAAAATTTTCATGATGTTCATCTAAGTTTTTGCTATATATCATGATACCATCAACATACACCACCACAAATTTACTCCAAAATTCTCTTAAAATATGGTTCATAAGTCTCACAAAAGTACTTGGTGCATTTGTTAACTTGAAAGGCATAACCAACCAACCATCCATACAAATCAAATTTAGTTTTAAAAGCATTTTTCCATTCACCCCCTTACCTTAAAGAATGAATACAACCAAAGTAATAACTTGTATAAATGAAATAAAAAAAAGATACAAAAGAAGCTAAGAAATAAAACTATACCATAATCCAAATTGATTTAGGAGCATTAGCCATCCAAATATTGGATACTTTTTGTTCCGAAGGATGTTCCAAAATCAAGTTTTTACTCATCATTTGCCAACTCCTTTCTCCTTTTGAATTTTGGGAGAAAATAAACAACAAACTCACCTAATCTAGCTTGAAACCGAGAGCTCCAAAAATGAGAGAAAGAACTACAAATTGACAAGTGTTTGAAGTTGCATGAACTGAACGGGGTGCATCTTCTTTTATGGACACTAGGATATGTGCCCAATGTGCCTACTTGTGTGCCCAGTGCCTTGCTAAACAAACCAGATTGGGTTTGATCACTTAACCAAGGTGCCTAGTCACCTGCTTGGGGCTGACTCATCCTAGTTATTTGCGGCTCAGCATGTCAGGCTATGATGGGCTATGATTGTTGTGACATCATGTGTGACCTAAGGGTTTCTTAGAGGACAAGCTAACAACTTGTTGAGTGACCAGGCACCAAGCACACATTTGGCCACACTCAACTGCCTGCTTGAGTAGCTTGATTGTCCAACATGGTGTGTCCTTGATGATTTAGCTTGGTCGTAGGTGTAGAGCTTGTGAAAAGTGCAAAATTGTACTACTTTTCCATAACTTTTGATGACACTTATCTTGGATATCTTGATCATTCATAACTCAAAATACAACCTATTACTTCTTTTTCAAAGAAACTGCTTTGATCTCACCTCTTGTCTATAGCCATGTGAATTTCAGGAATGACTTACTTAAATCTCATCATGAAGAAAGATCAAGCCATTACTCAAGCAAACAAACAATAAGATCCACAAAATGCCAAAATTGCTCACAAACCCGCTAGGCATTTGGGCGTGTTTTCTGTGAACCATGATTTGCTTCAGCTTGAAGATAAGAGCAAACCCATTCATGAAGGAACCAAACCATTTGGCGGTGCTGAAAGATGCTCAACGTGACTTGGAGCCCTAGCAAAGGGCCATGCATGATGTAAAGGGGCTGGGTTTCAAGCAGGAGGTGTCACAACGCATGCAGCCTAGGCTGGGGGGCAGTCCAGCCTAGCCCATAATAGGCTGAGAACCTGAAATGACCAGATGGAGGCGCCTAACGTCCTAAAAATCATGCTCAACAAGTCTGACAAATTCTATAAATAGGCCATTCTGCTCCACCATTTGAATCATTATTTTTATATCTCTTGTATACACTTTCTTCTTCAATTTATTAGCTTAGGTAAGTTTTTATTTTTCCTTATGGAATCCATGAGGAAATGGAGTTGGCAAATGATGTACAAAAATATAATTTTGTATCATCATTTGGAACCAAAAGCATCCAATCCTTGGATGGATGGCTAATACTCCAAAAATGGCTTAGACTATGGTGTAACATTTCTTGTTGTTCATTTTAATTCAAATTTAGTTATACAAGTTATGTGTTTTTCATTTCATTATTTCATTCCATCTACTCTTAATGCTAATTTTAGTGTGATCACCTAAAATATGTTTTCCAAGATCCAAAATTCTTTTGTTGGGTGAAATAACAAATATTCTCATGCTACAATTATAGACTTGACTATTTGTCATTTCCAAGCAATCATTATATGCAACTTGTTTTTAAGATTATCAACATCTGAGAATCCGGAATAAGTGGTGATGGTCTTATTTCTTTTAGAGGCTACATAATGGGTGATAATATATTAAGCAAGGTTTGAAAATCATCTCACCTAATCCGAGAGGAATAGTGGGTTAAGAAATGATGTATGGTGATTAAAAGCACACTAAAAAAAATTGTATACACTAAAACCAATTTTCAAGAAACATTACATTCATATTTCTAACCAATCACAATTTCCTCATTCAATTTGTATATGTTTATTTTCGGTTCATTCACATTAATTTTACTTAACATAAAAATCATCAAAAAAATTTCATCATTATTCTTGATATAATATATATGTGATTATATTCTATTAGGCAATTTTCTATGGTTCGAAATAACTCTATATTACACTACAATTGAATCTTAAAAGAGGTCCAAAAGTAAATATATTAAAGTGTTAACTTATAATATTTTTTGTTGAAAAGTTAATATATTCCTAAAACAAAAGTGGAATCTAATTAATGAGTTGTAATTTTATGAATAGGAACAACATACAAAAGTAAAATTCAATCAATGATTTGTAACTTTGTAAAAGAGTGATATAACTAATAGTTAACATCTAACTACCAACTTTTACATCTCTGTCATTTAATCTCTACTATTAACTCTTTCTTTTATTTATTTACTTATTGTCATTTAAATTCCGCAACTAACTACTACTTTTTATTTTTCTTTATTTACTTTTTGTATTTAATTTATGCACATACTAACAATTTATTTATTGTCGTTATTCTTTAATCAGTCTAACTTCATTACCTTTCGATAGAAATGGTATGGTTAACTTTATTCTCCATACCGACCTTTCATAGGAAATGGTATGGTTAATGAAACCAGAAAAAGGAGCTAAAACAAAGTTAACGAAATCACTCTAATTTTGGAAAACCACACACAATTAGTTAGAAACCACAAATCCCGTTGTGTGTAGGAAAACCCTTTCACCAAAATGGCACCATTGTTGGGGAACTGCGTTATAATATAAATTATGCTATATGATATTATTATCATTAATAATTGTATCTATACTTTTATTTTTCATTTGTACAAATTCATTTTCCTTTGTACAAATACTTAATTAATTTCATGTTGCGAATTTCTTTTTCTTACTAATCTTTTTTTATTGTTGAAATAGCCAACTTTCCATTTGTGCATTAAAACAGGAAAAAACTAACATAATTTTTCTTTGATCTAGAGTTCATAAGAGGCTAATTCTTCACAACCTGCAATAGTGAATAATCAGAATGCTATCAGTTCAAGGGCATAAAATCAACCTAGTGATAGTGGTTTTGTCAGTTTCAATCCTAGAAACCTGATAAGAATTGGAAGACCATCAGGAACACAGGAACCCTCGGAGATGAAGACAGGGTTGGTATAGCTGATATACGTCAACCCATTTGCTAGTTTAGATCATGAAGATCCTTAAAACCATCTGAAAACGTTTTATGAACTGGTCGGAACTGTCGGTATTTCTAAGGCAGAAGAGGAGACCATTTTTCTCAGACACTTTCCTTTGAAACTTATTGGAATGGCCAAGTAGTAGTTTTTGGATCTACCACCTCACATCCAAAATGACTGAAACTTGGTGGAAGAGAAATTCATGAGCTGATACTTTCCGCAAGGAAAAGTCATGGATTTGAAAACAATAATCTCAACTTTTGTATAACCAGCTGGGGAGACCTTATGTGAGTCTTGGGATAGATTCAAGTCTACGTTGAGAAAATTCCCAAACCATGGGTTTGATGTCCAAACACAAATTCATATTTTTATCAACGGATTGTAGCAACAACACAAGTGGATTTTAAATGCCACTATGGGAGGACAGCTGATGACCAAACCCCGCAGGAAGCCATTGATATCATTGTATCACTGGCAGTTAATGATCAAAAGTGAAATCAGAAAATGATTAATCGATTAAGAACAGAAAATAATTGCATTATCTCTTTACTTTTGGCTAGTGTGTATGTCACATTGCTTTTGGATCATGTTAAAAGAGGAAGAAATGTTGTTTTTTTATGTATTGCATATTTGATGCATTAAAAGCTTTTGTGAATGCAAATAAATCAAATGCAAGAAGTGAGAGGGAGCAAATCTTAAAGCTCAAAAAAATCTCAAAACAAGTTGCTTGTCATCAAAGATGCAATTGTGTGCATTGCATGATTTTGATGAACACAAAGCATAAAGATGTAGACAAAGCAATGTCAACAACAAAAACAACAACAACATTGAAGACTCAAGTTCAAGCCGTTAGGTATCAGTGGTCTAGGAACACCTAGAAGGGAGGTTGAATAGGTATAGCAGTTAACGATTACCGCTTCTTGAATCAAAACCCAATTGCTAGTTGAATAGGTGGAATCGATTAACTATTGTACTGAACAAAATGATTAAACAAGCAAATTGCATATTGATTAAAACACAATTGAATAGATATACTTCAGATATTTTTATGCACAAATATTAATCATATGGCATTAAACAAATATCCAACTTTTCAATTATAGATTCAATTTATCAAGGCAAGAAACATAAACAAGATAAAGAGAGAAAGAACAGTGCAAAAACGATTTTTATCCTGGTTTGTTTGCGGTCCACTGCAAACTACATCCAGGCCTCCCCTTCTAGATCAGGGAGATTTTCTTTCTTCACAATATTGAATTAAGGATACAAATACCAATTCAATTACAAGCACAGAAGACGCTCCCTTCCTGAAATCTAGGATCTCTAAAACTTTGTTTGACTCTACCCTTCGCCTCTTGAGAAAACCTTTCTCGCGAACTAGCCCCAGCCAAGAATCTTATCCTCAAATCAAGACCTCCCAGCCTTGGTGAAGAACTTCAATCTCTGTGGCGATCTCACACCAAGAGACTAATCCAGACTACATAAAAACACGTTAAACAACAAGGTATACTAAGCACAATAATGCTTAAAATATTACAAGATAAAGACTCAGAGATTAACCCTTTTTCTAATCACTTAACCCATCAATATAAGAATGAGTTAATCAATATTAGTATACAAATGATTTCTTTCTATCAAAATCTAATGCATGATCATGTGAGCAATATAAGAATGGATATCAAAATATTAATAATGCTTAAAATATTACAAGATAAAGACTCAGAGATTAACCTTTTTTCTAATCACTTAAGCCATCAATATAAGAATGAGTTAATCAATATTAGTATACAAATGATTTCTTTCTATCAAAATCTAATGCATGATCACGTGAGAAATATAAGAATGGATATGAAATTATGCAAATACAGAAAGTATATTACAGCAAAAACAACATAATCTCTTTTCTCACACATGCAACTCTCTTGCAAAAAACACAGTAAAATATGTATGCAAAATGCTCTCTAAACATCCCTATACAATAGAATGCAATGCTATGGGTTTATGAGTGATGCCTTGTATTTATAGCATCGAGAATAAGTGGTTTCACCCGTTGCAAAAACAGTTAAGCAGTTAAAACAGTAAAAACAGATTTCAGTTACAACACATAATAGACTAGTTAATCGATTAAGACTTCCATTTAATCAATTAACGGGACAACAGAATGACACAGAAATCAGTTAACACAGAAACCACATTTTCAACAGAAAAGCAGTTAGGTTAATCGATTAAGTGACCACGTTAATCGATTAACTAGAACATTTATGCATATTTTTCAAATGGTAAACTTCTCATATGTTATGCACAATAAACATACATGATTTACCAATTATATTATGCCTAATATGAATATATAACATGTATGATAGATGCATGAACATACAATTAACTAGATGATGTATCTCATGAATATGATAGTTCAATTAAGATGGCTTAAGAGGCTAACATCTAGGTTTACCTAACCTATACTCACTTACTACGACACACATCCCAGACTACTTAGACTATAGACTACATTTATATCCTAGTCTAGACATGGCCAAATGAGCATAAGGCCTATTGATTGTTGAGTCATCTTCGAGCTTTGTTAAAACCTTGTCTTCATCAAAACATAGGCAAAGACATGCCAGTGCTATTCTTGACACTTTGCACTTTGAATCTCCCCCGTTTTGATGATGACAAACACTTAATCGAAATTCTTCAATTGTTGATGGATAAGCTTGATGGTGATTTTTTTGATTTTTCAGTGATGATTGTGCAGTGCAATGAGATTGACTTTATGAGTTAAAGCGCATTTGCTTCCTTGTAGGTAAGCAAAATTGTATGTACGGAAGTTAGATAGAACAACCTACAATAAACTACTATACAAACCTGCAAAATATATATAGCACAACAAGCAATCTTTCTCCCCCTTTTGACATTATCAAAAAGATAAACATATTCAATTCTAGTCAAAAGTTAGAAGAGGTATTATGGTTAAGACAAACTGAAATTAATCAATTAACCTTGGGTATGTAACTAATTAACCAGCTATTAAGAAACTTGAACAAATTCACAATTCTACATCATTTAATCGATTAAGTGAAACTGTTAATCAATTAAATTGACAGCAGATAGCCACAAAACAGTTTCAATGACATGAGGGGTTATGCATAAGCAAATCAAGCATGGAATGATTACGCATTTGATATATTTAAGCAGTTTACAATAGGCATAATCAGTCAACATAATTACATATACCAATCATGATCAAGATTCATTTCAAACAAAGTAAGGTGCTATATGCGACATAATTAATCAAGCAAGTATAAACGAGATAATTCGAAATCATATTCCTAAAACAGTAGATCAGCAGTAGATATGAGTTATTACAATCCAAATAAAACAGTAATGCAACACAAAACATAAGATCTCAAGAGGAAATAGGATCAATAAATTCCATTAGCTAGGAGGACTAAACTAAGACTCTAAGGGTTCCTATCTAAGGATGAGATGGAGGATTCTGGTTGTTAGGATTTGACGAGCTACAACCACCCTTGATGAAGACACTCAGCTTGTTGAACTCACCAATCATTCTTCTATTCTGACACTCATTAGCAGAATGAATATGGTTCCGCAAGGATTGGTAATGGTTGTCAATGTATGCATTCTAACGTTCCTCAAAATTTTCCAAATTCGTTTGATATGAATCCTTGAGAGACTGAAAATGAAGGTCCATCCTATTATTGAGACGTTGTTCCATAGCATCAATACAAGCTTGTCCAATCATTCATGATGGGTTGTGCATGATTTGTGTTTCTCTGAATCAGTATGTAGGCAATCAAGTAGTGTAGGATTCAGTTTTCAACGGACAGTGACCCAACTTTGGTCAATTCGCCTTGGACATAAATTTGAGGTCTACGTAAACATGACTTATACATTTCGACAACATCGAATGAGTTGTCGTTTGCACAACCACAATCACTTAGACTAGCACTAGAAAAAGCTAAACCACCCACATTCATAAAAATTTATTCGTTAATCTCAAACAGTTTTCCAGCTATCATAGACCAATATTTCCCATCTTTGTATCTAAAATTTGTGTAATACTCCATAACTAGAGCAGGGTAAATATTACATTTCAATTCCAAGATGGGGACAGCCCCTTGAGCTTGTAAGCCATACGGAAATTCAAACTTATGTTCAGCAAGCCAAGTCACATTCGCAAACCAGATGTAGGTGGGTTTTCTTCCCTGAAATTTCTGCAACCTAGTTTCTTGTAGAATTAGAGAATAGTATGGGTCCCCGCGGTTCTGCCTTGGTTGTGGAGGAGGCACTAAACCGTGATGGAGGCTTAAAGGAAGTTTGAGTGATAAACCTAGGGTGAGGTTCTGAATTTAGGGAAAAACGAATGCTTGGAAATAGGAGATGAGGGATATGGTTTATGGAGGGAAAAAGCAATGGGGTGATTCGGTTTTAGGCTAGGATTAAGCTTTGGATGATGTTGGACTTGTTCCTCTGAGATTTGAGAGAAAAGGGGATGAATGGTGTTTTGAAAAGTGTCCAGAAACGCTTATGTTCCTATTATACTGATGTCATTAATCGATTAACAGCATCTCTTAATCGATTAAACCTGAGCTGAAAGTGATAGTTTTAAATTTGTTGCCATAGGTAATCGATTAAATGAGTTACCTAATCGATTAAATGTATTAGTGTCAGTGTTTTGGATGTTTTTAAAAGCATGCATGGATTTCAAACTTAATTGATTAATTTAATGTATTAGCTATCACATATATTTAGAGCCTTTAAGCACAGAATCATGGATTTATAAAATGGGATCATGAGCATTCAATCATCATTTACAAAGCATTAAAAGAGGAGATCATGCAAGGCAAAGAAAATTAATCGAGATATTTTTCATCAAGAATTCCTAGTTCTCTTCGAAGAACATAGAATGTATCTCGTGAGAGGGGATTGGTGAAAATATCTTCTAGTTGTTTAGTTGTTTCAAAAAATTCTAAAACACAATCACCTTTTTGAACATGATCACGCAAGAAATGATGCCTTATTTCAATATGCTTAGTTCTAGAATGCAAAACGGGATTCTTGGAGAGGTCAATGGCACTTGTGTTATCACATTTAATAGGGATCTTTTATAATATAAGCCCAAAGTCCTTAAGTTGTTGCTTCATCCAAAGGATTTGAGCTCAACACATGCCAGCGGCAATGTATTCCGCTTCAGCAGTGGACAAAGTAACGCACGCTTGCTTTTTGCTGTGCCATGAAACTAGAGAGCTGCCTAATAGGTGACAAGTCCCACTAGTGCTATTGCGATCCAACTTACAGCCAGCAAAGTCGGAGTCGGAGTAACCTACCAAGGATAGTGAGGCAAACCTAGGATACCATAATCACATATGAATAGATCCTTTTAGATATCTCATGATGCGTTTCACAGCAATATAATGTGATTCTTTAGGTAAAGCTTGAAATCTAGCACACATGCACACACTAAACATAATATCGGGGCGGCTAGCAATTAAATATAATAAGGAGCCGATTATCCCACAATATTTAGTTACCTCAATCGCTTTTCCCTTTTCATCTTTGTTCAGATAACATTCAGATGTCATAGGTGTTGATGCGTCCTTACATTCCTCCATGTCGAACTTCTTCAATAATTCCTTGCAATACTTTGACTGATGGATGAAGATGTCGCTTTCCATTTGTTTGATTTAAAGTCCAAGATAGAAGGCCAACTCACCCATCATCGACATCTCAAACTCCCCCTGCATCAACTCAAAAACTCCTTACAAAGGATGTCATTAGTAGATCAAAAGATAATATCATCAACATATATTTGTACGAGTAAAACATGATTATCAGATCTACGAATGAATAGAGTGGTGTCGACCAAACCTCTTTCGAACCCTTTTTCTAGGAGGAGTGAACTCAATTTGTCGTATCAAGCTCTAAGAGCCTGTTTTAGGCAATAGAGGGCCTTTTTGAGTTTATATACATGGTTTGGGTATTTGAAGTTTTCAAACCCCGGTGGTTGGTCTACGTACACCTCCTCTTGAATGTATCCATTTAAAAAGGCACTTTTAACATCCATTTGAAAAAGTTTAAAGTTCATGATTGATGCAAATGACAAGAGCATCCTAATGGCCTCAAGTCTGGCTATAGGAGCGTAGGTTTCATCATAATCGATGCCCTCCTCCTAGTTGTAGCCTTTGGCCACTAGGCTAGCCTTATTTCTAATTATTAAGCGAGATTCATCTAGCTTATTACGGAAGACCCATCTAGTGCCAATAACAAGATGATCTTTTGGTTTGGGGACCAAGTCCCACATATTATTTTGCTCAAACTGGTTTAGCTCTTCTTGCATAGCTATACCCCAGTGTACATCCTCGATGGCTTCATCGATGGTCTTAGGCTCTATTTGAGACACGAATGCAACAAAATTACAAAAGTTTCGTAAGGAACTATGGGTTACCACTCCCGTAGTTATATCACCTAGCACCTTATCGAGTGGATGATCCTTTTTAGTTTTCCATGCGATAGGCATTTCCTAATGTTGCTCTTTTCTGTTTGCTCTGCTTCTTGTTGGATTTCTTCTATGTCCTGGTATGGTACTTCTTCAAGTGTATCTGGAATAT
>NC_032009.1:11419984-11447428 GCF_001865875.1 Lupinus angustifolius | reverse complement strand
TAAACACACGGTATGCTTTGCTATATAGTGAATATCCTAAAAATATGCCCTCATCAGCTTTTAAGTCAAATTTTCCTAAAATTCTTTTTCCATTATTCAAAATAAAACATTTGAAGCCGAAAGCATGAAGATGAGCAATATTTGGTTTTCGACCTTTAAAAATTTCATAGGGAGTTTTTGAAGAAGTAGGTCTAAGTAATACTCTATTAATTATATAGCATGCTGTGTGAACTGCATCAGCCCAGAAATACTTTGGGACCTTGCTTTCATTTAGCGTGGTCCTTCCAAGTTCTTATAGAACTCTATTTTTCCTCTCAACAACTCCATTTTGTTGAAGGGTACGAGGTGGTGAGAAATGATGCATAATACCATGTTTATCACAAAATTTATTAAATTTATGATTTTCGAATTCTCCGCCATGGTCAGATCGAATGTAAATAATTTTTAGCTTAGACTGGTTTTGAATTTGCTTGGAAAGACATTTAAAAGATTTATAGGCATTGCTCTTTCATGCTAAAAATAGAGTCCAAGTGAATCTTGAAAAATCGTCGACAATAACTAAGGCGTAATAGCTTTCACTAAAACTCATAATTTGTGATGGTCCAAATAAGTCCATATGGAGAAGCTTCAATGGTCTAGTAGTGGATATCACGTTCTTTTTATTAAAAGAATTCATGACTTGTTTACATTTCTAACACATGTCACAGGAATTTTGAGTTTTAAAATCAAGTTTTGGAAGACCGATTACTAAGTTATTTTTCGATAATTTTTCTAAATGCATCACATGAATGTGAGCGATGCGTCTATGCCGAAGCCTGTTGTCATCTTCTTTTGAAATAAGACATTTTGTGAAAAGGGAAGTGACATCTTCCAGATTAACCATATAAATATTATTTACTCGATGTCTGACAAATTTAAGGTTATTAGATAATTCATCACGAATGATACAACAGTCAAAATCAAAAGACACAGTGTTACCTTTGTCGCATAATTGGCTTATAATCAATAGGTTGTGTTCCAAACCTTCTACGTAGAGAACGTTCTCGATGATTGTGTGTGTTGAGTTGCCAATCTTCCCGGTGCCCAAGATTTTTCCTTTGTTGTTGTCTCCATAAGTGACGAATCCCTTTTCTTTCAATGACAAGTCTAGGAATTTTGACTTGTCCCCAGTCATATGTCTCGAACAGCCTATATTAGGATACCAATTTTGTCCGTGTGTTCGAAGACATACCTGCAATATAGATCACCTGCTAGACTTAGGTACCCAAATTATATTGGGTGCTTTTTTGTTAGTGACTAGGGAGATATCTCCCTTTCTTACCCAAGCGTAAACACCACTGGGTATCCCATATTTTCTGATATAATAGGAATGAGAAGTATGACCATACGTTCCATAATAATGGCATGTAGGAGCTATGTTTTACTTATTTGAATTCTTGTATTGACATGTTAGAGGTCTCCTATATGGTCTATTTTTGCAGGATGGGTGGATATATCCTAATCTTGTATGGTCACCTACATTTCTTGTTTTGCTGAGCAAGGTGTCTAGTTGGTTTTTACTATTTGTGAGTTTTTCGAGTTTTTCATTCAATTTAGAATTTTCGTTTTTCAAGTCCTCGCACGACTCACAAGTAGCATTTTGACATAAGTTATTATTTGAGCAATCACATGAAGTGCAAGAAAAAATTAGATCTAATGTTTCTCTTTCTAGTTTTAATTCATCTAATTCTTTCTGCATTTGACTTATTTTGTGTTGGTTTAGCAAAATTATTCTTTTTCTTTTGTTACTTATCTTTGCTAATTTTTTAAGTTCTTCATGAATCTCAACATAAGCACCATATAATATTTCATATGAGGGAGAGTTAGAAGAAGAAGAGGATGTGTCAAAGTATACCTCATATGAAGTATCCTTGCTGCCTAATCCACAAGCTTCATATGTAATGGTCCTTAGGCATAGCTTCGCAGTCTCCTCTTCATCTGAGGTGCTTGATGTTGTTTCTTCCTCCGGTACATCGCACAGGATGTAGGCTTTCTTTGATTTGACATCCTGGGGATTGCTCTTCTCTAAATCAACTCTTTTCAGATAAGTAGGGTACTGGTATTTCATGTGTCCTGGCGTACCACATTCATGGCAAGTGAAGCGCTCTTTTGTCTTGCCTTTCTTTGTTGATTCTCGCGCTTCTTTCTTTTGGAATCGTCTAAGTCCTCCTTTCTTTTTCAAGAAATTTCCAAATTTTCGTACAAGGAGGTTTAGCGTTTCCCCGTCAATGAATGAATCAGAGTCTTCATTATTTATCTCTTCAATGGGTTTTGATGTTGAAGCTTTGAGAGAGATTCCCTTCCTTTTGTGATCGGACTCCTCATGCATTGTCAGACGCCCAAGCTGCATCTCATGTTCCTGAAGCTTTCCAGAGAGTGTCACCAAAGGCATGGAGTCTAGATCCTTGGAATCCATGATTGTTGTTACTGTAGGTTGCCATCTCCTGTCAAGACAATGTAAGACTTTATTAGTGAGCTCCCCTTTTATGAACACCTTATCTAAAGTGATGAGATGGTTGATGATGTGAGTGAATCATTTTTTCATATCGTCGATTGATTCACTCGGTAGCATATGAAATAATTCGTATTCGTGAGTTAGCGCATTTAACCGGGCGCGCTTGACTTCGCTAGTGCCTTTGTGAGTCACTTGTAAAGTGTCCCACATTTCCTTGGCACTTTGACATTGGGACACCCGAAAGAATTCATCGTAGGATAGGGCCGATGTAATGATGTTCTTGGCGCGAAGGTTGAACTGGACCTTCTTGCGCTCCTCATGGGTCCATATGCTTTTTGGCTTTTCTTTCGGTTCGCCATCCACTAAGTGAAGTGGGGCGAAGGGGCCACTGATTACGGATTCCCAAATATCTGAATCAATAGCCTCAATGAATATTTTAGTAGGCGTAACCCTCGCCACTGAATACGGGAGGGTGGTTAATGGATGCACCATTACCACCAAAGGGGTTGGTGGAACCCATTTTAATTCACTTCGGATCACGCGGATGCGGTTGAGCTAGCACGTCGTACTAGCTCTAATACCACATGTTAGATATGAGTGGTCTAGGAACACCTAGAAGGGGGGTTGAATAGGTATAGCGGTTAACGATTACCGCTTCTTGAATCAAAACCCAATTGCTGGAAAAACAGTCCAATTAATCGATTAACAACAAGGTTTAATCGATTAACTATTTTACATAATAGAATGACTAAACAGGAAAATGGCACAGTGATTATAACACAATTGAACATATATAATTCAGATATTTTTATGCAAAAATATTAAGTATATGGCAGTAAACAAATATCCAACTTTTCAATTACAAATTCAATTTATGAAGGCAAGAAGCATAAAGAAGATAAAGAGAGAAAAAACAGTGCAAAAAGGATTTTTATCCTGGTTCGTTTGTGGTCCACTTCAAACTACATCCAGGCCTCCCCTTCTAGATCAGGGAGATTTTCTTTCTTCACAATATTGAATTAAGGATACAAATACCAATTCAATTACAAGCACACATGACGCTCCCTTCTTGAAATCTAGGATCTCTAAAACTTTGTTTGACTCTACCCTTTGCCTCTTGAGAAAACCTTTCTCGCGAACTAGCCCCAGCCAAGAATCTTAACCTCAAATTAAGACCTCCCAGCCTTGGTGAAGAACTTCAATCTCTATGGTGATCTCACACCAAGAGACTAATCCAGACTACATAAAAACACGTTAAACAACAAGGTATACTAAGTACAATAATGCTTAAAATATTACAAGATAAAGACTCAAAGATTAACCCTTTTTCTAATCACTTAAGCCATCAATATAAGAAGGAGTTAATCAATATCAGTTACAAATGATTTCTTTCTATCAAAATCTAATGCATGCTCATGTGAGCAATATAAGAATGGATATGAAATTATACAAATACAAAAATTATATTACAGCAAAAATAGCATAATCTCTCTTCTCACACATGCAACTCTCTTGCAAAAACACAGTAAAATACGTGTGTAAAATGCTCTCTAAACAGTCCTATACAATAGAATGCAATGATATGGGTTTCTGAGTGATGCCTTGTATTTATAGCACGGAGAATAAGTGGTTTCATCCATTTCAAAAACAGTTAAACAGTTAAGCAGTTAAAACAGCAAAAACAGATTTCAGTTACAACACATAATAGACTAATTAATCGATTAAGACTTTCATTTAATCGATTAACGGAAAAACATATTCAACATAAAAGCAGTTACATTAATCGATTAAGTTACCACGTTAATAGATTAACTGGAACATTTATGCATATGTTTCAAATGGTAAACTTCTCATATGTTATGCATAATAAAGATACATGCTTTACCAATTATATTATGCCTAATATGCACATATAACATGTATGATAGATGCATGAACATACAATTAACTAGATGATGTATCTCATGAATATGATAGTTGAATTAAGATGGTTTAAGAGACTAGCATCTAGGTTTACCTAACCTATACTCACTTACTACGGCACACATCCCAGACTACTTAGATTATAGACTCAATTTATATCCTAGTATAGACATGACCAAATGAGAATAAGGCCTATTGATTATGGAGCCATCTTCAAGATTTGTTAAAACCTTGTCTTCATCAAAACATAGGCAAAGACATGCTAGTGCTATTCTTGACACTTTGCACTTTCACAAGCATCAAGAGGATCAACAAAAGCTTAAGAGTAATTTTTCATTTCCTTAGGTCCGAAGATGTTTTGAATGGGTAGAGTGTATGTAAGATGAACCTAATGAAAATCTCACATATTAGAATGATGATGATGCATATGAGATTTATATTCATACATGATTTAGGTGCATCAACAATCATAGACGATTTTCATACATTAAACAAGGTTTAAACTTATATCATTTCCAAAATCATGCATCAGACATTAGTAAGTCATCTTAGAGGTTCTTAACATAAAAACTAAGTGGTTTTTCTACAAATATTAAATGATTAAGGATATAGTTAATCGATTAAGTCTTTGCAAATGGGAAACCCGTTAATCGATTAAGTTCATGGTTAATCGAATAAGTAAGTTTCAGTTTTGAAATCTCGTATTTTTAAAGAACATTGATCGATTAAGTGTCAACATGATCAATTAATATAATAGAAAACATATTGAAATTGGATGTTATTTTAACTAACCATTCCCACAAGAAAACATAAGTTTTTACAATGAATTTTCATGATCAATCAAGAGAGTTTCTAAACAAGTGAGCATGTAAAAATGAATAACTCACATTACCATAACTTTGATCAAATGCCAACTTTTTGAGAAAATTCTTATCATGAACATGTAAAAATGTTTGAATACCAAAGAATTGTACAAAACCCAACTATGTGAGGAAGTGTAAGCTAAACACAAAAATATTTTAGCTTAGTGTATGAAAATTTATTGGATTTTCACAATTGATTTGTTATAAATATCTATTTACTTTCTTGAGAAAAATTTATAGGAAATGATCAAGGCATATTATTTGAATATAGAATGAGCCACTTGAGGAAAAATACCAATCATAACTAGGAACATTCTTTGTTAGCCCCATTTGAGCCTTAAAATGAATTTTTTTTTTTCTTTTCAAAACAAAGTCAAAAGTTAATTCTCAATCTTTGTAACTAATAAAAAATAAAAGACAAAGGTCAAACAAAAAGCAGTACAAAGAGATTGAGAAAAAATGAAAAGAGTTAGACAAAAAGGTCAAGAGCTCAAAAGGAATGAGGATAGAAAAGAAGAAAATTTGATAGTTGAAAACAAAAATGTACTAGAAACGCAAAATTAGTTTTTCTCCCTTTAAACATTGAAAGTATCTCTTAATATCTTAAAAACCCAATTTTCTTTGCGAATCATACCACATTACAAAATAATGAGGACATTAGTGATCCTTGACAAATTGTGCAATATAAGTAAGTCTTGAGATGTAAAACAAACTTTAATTCTGGAAATCTATCTAAGTTGAATTCGAGTGAAACTCTTACCACAACACTCATCTCTCACACTTAGAATAACTTCTCTTCTAAGCAACACTTTTCCCTTTCCTTAGGTGAAACTCCAGAAAAATGTGAAAGTAAAAACTCAAGTTGCAAGAACAAAGTGCATAAAATTGTTAGAAATATTCTATGTTGTTAATTGGTTGTTCCACGGTCTTTAAATAGGCTTCCAACCACACATCATACCCCAAGAAAAAAGGCTAGGAGACGTTTGGAATGAAACCCATTCATTTTGGATGAAAGCTATTTTGTTTGTATTTGAAAATCTTACCCTATCATGAAGTAATCTATGTTGGGCATTTTCACACTCTAACCAAGCGTAACTTAGACCCCAGGGAAGGGCAGCCTGATGTGACATCACCAATGACCCAAGCAAGCCATGTAGAACATCGCACAATGAATTCCAGGCTAGATGCTTAGGGTAGGCATGTAAGCTACTTAGCTTAGCCAAAATAGGATGAGCCTAGTCTGGGCATGAGAAGGAGTAAGGTAAGCTGGTCAATAGCTAGCCAACTGCTTGACCAAACGAACCAAGCACCACAACTTGGATGGATGGTATTGTCTAAGCGTGTCTCAAGGGGGCTTAGCGAGTTTATTAAAAGGTATATAAAGGACCCTGCCCTTCATTCCAAATCATCCCATTCACTTGTATATAATCTCATTATTCATAAATCTCATACATTTCTATCTTCACTTGTAATTCAGTCCATTTTCCACTTAAACTTGCTTAGGTGATTTACATTCTTCCTAAGGAAATTCGGAGGGAATAAGAGTTGGGAAAGTGTGATCTTGGAGCTTATTCTTTGATCAACCCTTGGAGTTTAAAGCATCATTAATAAAAGGCTAATCACTCATGGGTTTGATCTTGTTACAACATTTCTTACTCAATATATTGTTTCATTCCATATACTCTTAACCAAAACCCAACATGTTTTTCCTTCTTATTTATGATCTAAAACTAAAGTATGTATAAACTTTCTAAAACAAGTCACATTGGGTCGAGAAAACCTTATACTATACTATATTTGAATCTTGGAAGGGATTTAAGAGTTAATATAGTAAATGACTTTTTATAAATATGGTGGGAGCAATCATTCTCAAGTATCTACTCATTTGTACTATAATTTGATTATATAGATAGTAGATCACCTTCATTGTTGTAACTAGTGTCATCTTTCTATGTAACATTTGTAGATATAGATGCTCCATCTTTCTCTATCGACTTACTAGGTCTCCATTCACTAGGACAATAATATTTATAATGTCTAGTGTGTGTTCACTTAAAGCACGGTACTAGTGTTATGTCCCTGAAATTCAGTCTTTTCCCATCGACAGGACTACCTTTGCCTTTCTTCCTCCCATGTGCTTGGCTCTCTTTCACATACACACAGTAGGACAAAAGTATAGTTGTGATCTCATCCAGTTTGATTGATTCTTTCTTATAACTCAATATTGCCACCAAGTGTTCATAGAAATTGGACAAAGAACACAGTAAAACAATTGTTATGTTCTCATCATCAATCTTCACATCAAGTTTCTGTAAGTCATTCATTACTTTATTGAAAGTGTTGCAATTTTGTCGCATATTAGTCCCTTTATGCATCTTCAGCCATAAAGTCTTTTCTCAAATACAACTTGTTTCTAAGAGACTAAGACATGAATTGCTTCTCTAACGTCTCACATACCTATGATCGTAACGAAAAATCTATATTGTGATACACCACCTTGTTGAAATATTTTTTTCTTGCTAGGTAAGGCAAGTTTCTAATTGATTTTTTTAATGACAGGTCCATTCTTTGCTCGCCATCTCAGCTTTGTTGGAATAATTTTCAACGTTGGTATAATGGTTTCGAGAATGTTCCTTTAATTAAAAACTTAGCTTTATTGAATTATTAAAAAAATTCATACAATCTCGGCTTTGTTGGATTAATTCCCACGCCGACATAATGGTATGAATTTACCAAAGTAACAGAAGTGATAGTGAGTGATATTTATTTTCGTTGTCCTTTATTAACCGAACTACTTCCTTATGGAATGTTGGTAAAGAATAAATAAATAAAGCAATAAATAAATCTTAGTTGTAGAATTTAAATGACAGAAAATAAATGTTAGTTGTGGAAAATAAATGTTAGTTGCGGAAAATAAATGAGAGGAAGTAAAAGTTTATAGTTAGATCACTCATTATGACTGTGTATTTTTCCTTTTCACAAAGATACAATTTATGAATTAAATTGAACTTTTATTCAAGGTTTTTTCTTTTGTCAACAAATAAAATTTATAAGTTAACACTTTACTATTTTACATTTGCATCTCTTTCAAGATTTAATTGTAGTATAGTATAGGGTTATGTTGAACAACAAGGAATTGCTAAATAGAACATTATTATATACATGTTATATCACTAATAACGTTTGAACATATTTTTTGGTTTGAATTTGTTTATGAAATTTTAACAAGTATACAAATAGACATAAACAACTAATATGCACAAATTCTTGAGGAGATAATTCGTTTGAAATATGGAATTAATTATATACTCAATTGATTTTGAAAACATTACAAGTTATGTGTTATACTTTCGGTTGATTCCATACATCATTTCTAAATCCTTCATCTAGTGTCCTAGAACGATAAGATGATTTTCAAACCTTATGTAATGCACTAAATAATACTTAAGTGCCACTCATCGGAGTAGGTTGTCACACCCTACTTCAAGCTCCATTAACTTTATTTATCCGTGAGCATAAGTTGCTTAAAATAGATGCTTGATGTGGCAAATGAACTAAGGTGTAGGTTATACTTTTTAGTTCACTTGTCAACACTTTAAGAAGAAGCATTTTTGGATCTTTAAATCTTTAGGTGATCAAGCTAAAACCACATTAAGAATTTCATAAAGAATAAAAAATTAACCAAAAGTAATAACAACTGAATTGAATTCAAAAGATGATATAATTGAAGAGAAGAAATTACACTATAATCCAAATCAATATGTAGGAGCATGAGCCATCTATCCAAGGATGAGATGCTTTTGGACCCAAATGACATTACAAAATTATGTTATCGTATCACATTTGTTATCTCCTTTCTCCTCTTGAATTACGGAGAAACTACAAAATAAACTTACCTAAACTACTTTAGAGTAGAAATTCTCCAATAGATTACAAAGAAGAAAGTGTAGAAGAAGAGAGGATTTTGGATTTGAGAGAGTATGTGTGAAGTGGAATGTGTATGAATGAATGCCTCTTTTAATCCTTGAAGTGCCTTCTATTTATAGGAGTTTTCTGCCACTGCCAAGATGCTCTCCTCACCGCTAAGCTGCTGAGCAAACTCTTCAGCATGGGTTTGGTCACTTGGCCAAGCAACTTAGTCACCTGCTTAGGATTGAGTTACCCAATCTATTGTGAGCTATTTGCCCTGCTATTGTGAGCTATCTCTGAAAAGCCTATGGAGGCTACTTAAAGTGAGGTCATGCATGAAGTCATGGTTGCTTGGTGCCTAAGTCAAATTGACCAACTTGCTGCGTGCACACCACCAAGCTCCTATGTAGCACTGCTAAGCTGCCTGCTTGAGCAACTTTGACTGTGCTGATGATGATATGGCTTGGTGCTTGATGACCTGTCCAGGTGCGTGGTTCCAAGCTGGGCGGTCAAGGTGCTCCGCAGCTGCCGGCTTGAGCAAGTTGGCATGTGTCAGGCTTGTGTTCTGATCGTTCCAGGTTGAGTCTAACCGTGCTAAGTTGGTGTCCAGGTCAGCCAGGCGTGGGTTTGGTCCAAGCTAAGCTTCTTAGTGAGCAGCTTCATGTTGACTCCATGCTTTCCACATAGGCCAAATTTTGTTGAATCATGCTTAAGGCTAAGCATATAACTTGCCACGTCAAGCTTAAGCATGTCATGTGTGGATCATTTTGGCCTATTTTGAGCATTTCGCTTGCACTTAATTATTTCTTCTCTTTTCCAACTAAATGCTACAAAATATAATAAAAAAGAAATACACAAAGCTTATATACAAGATTGTGATATTGTATCCAAAAAGCTCTTACCCAATTTTCCAAAAAGCTCTTACCCAATTCTCCTACCACATCTGCCTACGTCTACCAGTTCCAAGCTCTTACCCAATTTTCCAAGTAGAGAATAATTTAGGAATGCACGAAGTTAAAAATATATAATCTTCTGCCTACTTGCAAACATTTATATAAGCATATATATTTAAATAATATAAATTTCTATTTTTCAAAAAAACTGCCGACAGCATCATTTATTATTATCGAAAAGAAGCTTTACACTCTAGTATTAAGGAAGAAACAATTAAGCTTAAGCTAGAAATTTTTGTATTACTGATAATTTAAAAAATTTATTCACTGTTAGTTCATAATTCATTATTACTCATTATTGGTTCTTCAAAAAATTTATAAAAAAGAATAATAAATATTGTATTTTGTATAAATCTTTATATTTGACTGTACATAGATGTTACGCTGCAATTTTTAACTAGGTGATAGAAATTAAAGCTAAATTACCATTATTTCAGTCTCTCCATGCCTTTATATATTTTTTCAAGGGTATCCCCTCATCCTTTTTGAGTCATGAATTAATCCTTTTCAGTGCGCTACTACCACTCCTGACAAGAGTCAATCTCAAGAATCAAATCATTTATCTTTTAGTCATTATGAGGATCTTGTGGGGTCTTACACTACTAAACTAATACTTTGTTGGTGTATCCATACCATTATTAGAAGAAAATATAGCTTATGCATTCCCTTTCCTTCCAAAGAACAAGGACACCTTAGATAGTGATGGTCAGGATTTTGATGCTTCCGATATTTTAAATACTTTGGACATGACGGAACAAACAAGAGTGAAATGGACAAATGTAGTATGTAGAACTTTCTCTATGCCATTCACGAAGCAAAATAATTACAACCAAAGTGAAAGGGCAAATGGCCCAAACCAAGAAGAATACAAAGGCCACTTTCACATTAATGGGAAGCTAAAAGTGATCTGTTCTTGGAGAAACATCACATGGCTTTCGTGTCGTTTTCATGTTAAAAAAGTCACATCAATCTTTTTCTTACAAAAGTTTCTCCACCACTTAGAAAAGTCAAGAAGTCGAGCGTGTATTCATTGTTCCATTAGCTACTTAATTAGTCTTCATGCATGAAAATTTATACGAGAATATATTTCATGTTAAACTCTTGTTCAAAATATGCCCAATGATTTATAGTACAAAGAAGATTGATGAAGTGTGCGCTTAGTACAGAAAAGATTTTATCTCATTTCTTAATCAATTAACAAATTCACATTTCTTAGATGTTTTGAATGTTATTTCTTGTCATTATTAACTGTTCTATATGTTTAATTAATTTTCATTAATTGAATGTCATAATGTCATTAATATATCTTCCACAATGTTTTTTGTAGGTGGAACTATTGATGGGGGATAATTGACAGAGCTAATTTAATTATGTGTTGTTAAATATACTATTAGACCCTAAAAATTAAAACGTTCCCGCATTCTCACACATTTAGCTATCCCAAGACTCATTTACTCATCAGCGAAACTCATTTACTATCAAAATCAATATCGAAAAATCATTCAACCTCATCATCATTCAACACGAATTTCAAAAATTATTCACTCATTCAACATGCAAAACAAATCATTCAACATCGATTTCGAAAATCGTTCACTCGTTTAACATGAAAATCATCATTCTTGCATTCAACGCCGAATTGAAAGTGTGTTTTCCTTATAATTATTTTCCTTTTTAATTATATTATATTTAACTTTTATTGAGATATACATATTTTTCTTATAAATGAGTGAAAGCGACTTCACTCATTTAGCTTGTATTGAGTTGGAGTTTCCGACCTGTTTCACTTTCTTCTCATTTTTAATTACATCATAATGTATTTGCCCTACTTGGTGAGCTTAACTCCAAACTTTAGGGATTTATGCTCATTATATATAATTGAAAATGGATGAGTGCCAATCGATTGACAAAGGAGTATGAGGAAGGAGTGAAATCATTTATTACATTTGCAATTGAGAATGCTGAAAACCCTAATATAATTGTATGTTCTTGCTTAAGATGTTGTTACTCAAACCAAATTATTTAAAGGTTCATTCAGTGTGTCACGGTATTGATCAAAGTTACACATGTTGGACAAGACATGGTGAGAAAATAGACGTTACGGATTGTGATGATGAGATGCATATGAAAGAAAACTACACAAATGCATATGAAGACGATCGTTATGAGGAAATGGCAAACGTTGTCGAAGATGATCTTCACGATTGTCCTGAGACTTTTATGTGGTTGGTAAGTGATGTTGAGAAACCATTATAAGATGGTTGTATTAAATTCACAAGATTGGCAATAGTGTCATACTTGTATAAGTTGAAACCTGTTAATGGACGAACTGGTAAGAGCTTGACCGACTTGCTTACACTTCTGAAGGATATGTTGTCGGAAGATAATATGCTCCCTTCTCGAATCTATGATGCAAAAAAATGTTAAGCTCCATTAGCATGAACTTATATGCTTGATTAAAATTTTGTCCTAAATGTAATCTATCACGATATAAGAAGGAAGATTCAATTTCCAAAAACGTTGTATGGTATTTTCCCATCAAAGCAAGATTCAAGCGTATGCTTAGCAATATTAAAGATGCAAAGAAGTTGACATGGCATGATGAAGAAAGGATTAAAGATGGTAAGCTTCAGCATCCTGCAGATTTTTCTCAATGGAGAAAAGTTGATCATGACGATCCTAGTTTTAGTCAAGAAATGTACGCCTTGCATTGTCTAGGGATGGAATTAACCCACATAGTGTTCAAAGTTGCTTCCACAGTATATAGCCAGTGATGTTGGTGATATACAACCTACCTTCTTCTCTATGCATGAAGTGCAAATATGTGGTGTTATCTATGTTAATTTCTGGACCTAAAATGTAACACCAAGAAAATTACTCCAAAAAAAGCTCAAAAATGGGTAAAAAAAAATTTCAATAATGTAATATAAATTTTTTTTCCTTATATTTGTTTCATTTTCGGAACATCACTTTAAGTAACATATATTGCGGAAAAATAAAAAATCGTTACCTAATGGTAACAAAAAATAACTCAACATATTTTCGAATAATTCTTCATTGAAAGAATGGGAAACATTAGTAAAAAATACAAGGCAAAATTTTGATCGTCGCCCAAATAAAACTACTCAAAATACCCTACACAAGTACCCCCTACTCAAAAGCCAAAGAAACAGCCAATGGCACCTAAAGGCCAACTCCAACACTAGTAGGAATGCTAGAGCAGTCGCTCAGATCTTCCTCTATCTCAGAATTTGAGGAGATGTCTATCACCTCTATAGAATCCTCTATGTTCACTAGCTCCATGCACTCATCGTCATCGAACTCTAGTTCCCCTACGATATTCGTCCCTAGATCGGGCATGGTCCTCCGAGCAGCCCTCCTGGTTGGTAGAGAGTTCATCACTTCATTCTAAGTCCTTCATCTCGTCGACGGCCCTGCCTCGGTCGGTCTCCGAGAAGTCGAAGCCTGAGAGTCTAATTTCATAGGTGTGGGCCTCCTACACGGCAAGGTGATAGAAGCTTCCAAGACTGCGTCCTGTGAAGGTAGGCGCTTAGTGGAACCGGTGCGTGCCATCTCCAGCTCCAGACTGCACGTGCCTGTGTAGGTATATCTATCTCCTTCAACTCTCCATGTCCCCTTCTGGGGCATGGTGAAATGGTAGCTCCAAATCCTGGTCGTGTTTTCCATATGATGGGAACATATCTAGAAAGGAAGTAATAGAAAAAGAAAAAGGAGTAAGACATCTAATGAATATTATTCATTGACGGTATGGAATTATACAGAATATCACATCAAGATAGACACATATAACATACACAATATATATCACATACAAGCAAATGATGAATGATTTTATAACTCAACCCATCAAGATCAATATCCACAATCTCAATGTATGAATGATATTTTTATTTCATCCATCCTTACACCAATATACTCCCAATAAACTATTCGGAAATAACCAAGAGTACAGGTCCCATAACAAGTCGATTTGAACGCATCAAATTATTCCTCGCAAGGATATATGATCGATTTGTACCAAAATAAGTATCTATTTTAGGATAGTGTCGTATCAAACACTTTCAGGGCTTCCATCTCATTGATCCTGATTGCAAACAGGGGTTGTTAGAGATCATCTAGTTTGCACTGTGAGAACTATCCGATCAAACAGAATACCTCATCTAGGAATACAAGGGACTCGTCTCACCTAGACTCTCCCTCAAGACTTTACTGACGAATCACCACCATTGCCATTCTCTCAACATCAAGGGGCTCGTCCGTCTCCCGTAAATTTCCTCTCCACTACTTCATTATCCAATGAGTATGTGCACTAACCAAAGTTAGCCGATTAAATATTTTAATCAGTCTTTTACATGATCGGCCCAACCTAAGACATCTCCCAAAGCAATGCTTCTTGTGGGACCCGATCTTACGAGATAACGTAATAGAGGAATAACATCCTTACCACTATGAACAATCGCTGAATTATCATGGGCGATCACATGGTCAAACCTCTTACGGTCAGACGACCTTGCTGCATGGTATCATATAATCGTTTTTGGGCATCACCCTAATCACAACATCACCGTCAGAAACCTTGCCCTAATAAGGCGCAAGTACAAAAGTAACTGTATAAGTTTGTTGATTTGAGCACCAGACTTCTCGCTTGAGCCAAAGTCTCTCCCAAATATGAAATACACTTCTCACCCAAGTTAGGGCTATTGCCTAAGCAATGACTCGATAAAAACAGTCAAAATTATTGTCTGTATCTAGCCCAAGCGAGAGACTGTCGCTCTAGCAACAAACCCACCAAAAATAGGCCGAAATCACTGTTTAATCCTCGCCCGGGTGAGGTACTGTCGCCTGGGCGCCCAAAACCGCCCACAATAGGCCAAACATATTGCCTGGCTCGCCTAAGCGAGGGTGGTCCAGTGAGCAGGTCCACTCTCTGGCCCTTTTGGGCCACTAGATCTAATACCTCCGTTGTTTTCGGTCCCTACGCGTTTCAATCTTTCGAGTGGTGTTCCTTCGTGGTTACAAAACATATTACTTGATATTATAATCTATCCTAAAGCATACATCTTAAGAAATTATCGTACTTCATCTAGGCATGCAAATATTTGATTAAGTACGAGTTTCCTAATACATAAAAATAACACCAAACTTTTGAGATAGTTTAGGAGATTCGGGTGTCATATTCGGACACCACTATGTCACGATATATTCTCCCTCACCTTAGGTTGTTGAGCGATTGATTCCCTTTACGCGAATGGTTAGGTCGTCCGACTTCAAAAGCTTCGAAACTAAATACAAAAACAAATTAGTGATTTGCGAGTTAAATTTTTACATGATAACCCTAAGGTAAATACATCATTTTAACCCATTTAAGAACTCAATCGCTTTCATCCATGCAGTCCAAGATTCTTATTATTGAGCAATCCTTTATCCTCGAAAGTCTTGTTTATGACTTCCATCGTTTTCAAGGTTAGATTTTAATAAAGTTTATGCTTTTATTACCACATAATCATGAATACTTTTTAGGTCATACTTACCACTTTGAGGTAAGTTTCTTAATCAAAGTCCATACTTTTAAATCAATGTCTCCTAAGTTGATCTTACCACTTTAAAGTAAGTCATCTTAAGTAGATTCCATATTTGTATAATAGCTTTCCATGGTCATTTCAACACATCCTTTTCTAATACAACCACAAGTGTTGATAGTGTTGATGTCATACTTAAAATAACATTTTAAATCAATATATCATTGGTTAGTCTTACCACTTTAAAATTAGTTAACTAAAGTAGATTTTACAAGTTCCATGATCATTTCAACACCTTCAAACATAACCACACAGATTAATAGGTGTTGGTTTCATAGTCATGAATAAAATAATAAAGTTAGCATTTTTAAACTAACATATCCTTTGTTAAACTTACCACTTGAAAGTAAGTTAACTAAGGTAGATTCAACAAGTTTTATGATCATTTCAACATAACCACAAAAGTTAATAGGTGTTGGTTTCATAGTCATGAATAACAATGAACCGTCAATTCAACAAAACTCATCCATCTTATAAACATCTAACTTGAAAATATGGCAAAATAAACACTTTCTATCTTGTCCAAGGCTATGGTTTCTCAAGCCAAAAAAAAGTGAAAAAATTAAAACATTAAGTGGTTGGAAAACTCCTTAAAGGTTTCTTTTATTTCATAATCATCCCCTTTCATTAAAATCCACAAAATGCATACTTTTCAACACTAAAAACTGCCCCATGAACACAAAGAGTTCATGGTTTCAAAAACAACTTTCTAAGTTCAAGAAAGCACATATTTAGAGTTTTGAACATAAAAAGAGTTAGGAAGATTATTTGAAAATTTCAACGTTTGAAAATTTTCATAACATACATATAAATATCATACTAAAATGTCATAAACATCTAATGGTTAGATCTTAAGAGATGAAGAAATCAAAATGAAGAACTACCTTGAAGGTCTTAGAATTTCAAAAGTGGAGAGTGAAAAATGCCAAGGGTTTTTCTCAAAGGTAGGTGTTGGCTTTTGAGGACAAGAAATTAGATTTGGGGAGGGGAAAGACGAAAATTTTCCACAAATTAGGAAATCACAAAAATTGAGTAACACTAAATTATGATATAGCCTAAATAAATACTGATTAATTTCTAAAATTAATCGTTGGTAAAATAAATAATTAATAAAACATACACAGAAAATTCACGGTGTTACATAAAGAACCTGGAAATAATATAGACATATATTTGGCTACATTAATTGAAGACTTGAAGAAAATGTGGGAGATATACATAAATGTATATGATGCATATAATGAGGAAAGCTTCAACTTGAGGGCTTTGTTGTTCGGCATAATCAGTAAAGCATATCATAGATTTTTGAATTCATATCATCACTATCAACAATGGTGAAAAGCATATGATGGGAACAATGAAGAAGGTCGTGCTCCTTTGCCATTGACGGTGACCAATTATTTCAAAAGCTAAAGGGTTTGAATAATAACTTTGGTAAACCTTTTGCAAAAGAAATTGTCACAAATGGGTAGAAGAAAAGGTCAATATTCTTTGCATTGTCATAATTGAGTTCAGTATATGTAAGACATTTCCTCGATTTATGCATATTGAAAAAAAATTGTTTGAAAGTCTCCCTGGTATCTTACTCAATGTGCCTGGTCTAAACATCCAATTTTTTCCGGGGGTAATTTATTGATAAGAAACATTACTTTTGAAGTGAAGGTAAGGCGGGAAATTTTTTGAAAAGGAGTTGGGCCCTTTTCGCCCAACCAGATTACGGTTTCCAACCCTAATCTCCCCCCTTATAAAAACCAAACTTAGCAACTAAGTTTGGAGAGTTTTTTTAGCAGTAAATATTCAAAAAGCAAGAGGCAAAGTTCAGAATTTCAGAAAGAGAGGAGGGATTAGAAAGAGACAAAGAAAAATAACATATCACCCCCCCTTATTCTACCATCTTCATTCACTCTAAACCATTAAAAGGTTCATTTAATTTTCTCTCATTTGTTTTCCTTTTTATGCATTTATAATCTCTTCTCTTTGCATGTGTTGTACTATTTTTGTTCCAATGAGTAAGGGTCATAGCCGGAAATAGTCCATGACTAGCCAGAGAGACCCTACGGAAAGGTGCAGCCCCACCACCATGGTTGGTTTTGACCACCGGGTGAGGTGGTGCGTAGACGATAGTGGTTTCTAGACGTTGTCTATGGGCTTGGCCGCCCCACCACCGTGGCTAGTGGTTTTCCAGTCGTCGTCATTGTGCCGATTAACCCAACAAATGGGGTTGCCTCACATGGAAACCTCAAAACCCTAATCCCCAAATTAACGTAACCCCTAACCCTAACCCCAAATTGATTTAATTTTAACCTAACCCCCCAATTCAATTTTTAAAACCTAATTCCTAAATGAATTTAACCCTAAACTCCAAATCAATTTCACCATAAAATTCACAAAATAATTTAAAAACCCTAGCCCTAAAACCCCCAATTTTAATTCCCCTTTATCATGTTTATTACATTATGTTAATGTTTTGTTTTATTTTATTTTATTGTATTTTTTATTTCATTCTATTTTTATTTGTTTAATATTTCTGTTTTTTTCATTTATTTATTAATATTTTTATTACCATCTTTTATAAATCAATAAGGTCTTAATATGTGGAAATACAATGTGAATTTTCATAATTAAATCAATGACATCTAGTACACTATGAGACTTGTGCCTAGTAGTGTTACCTTAAATTGATATTTTAAAAATAATATAATCAATGAGGGGTATTGCACTATGGGACTTGCGCCCTATCGCTTTACCTTAAATTGAAATTTTTCTAAAATAACTTAATTAAATCAATTAGAGGTAGTGCAGTATGAGACACGTGCCCTATTATGTTACCTTAAATTGACATTTTTCAAAAATAACTTAATTAAATCATTGAGAGGTAGTGCACTATGGGACTTCTGCCTTGTCGAGTTACCTTAAATTGACATTTTCAAAAATAACTTAATTAAATCAATGAGAGGTAGTGCATTATGGGACTTGTGTCATGTCGCGTTACCTTAAATTGACATTTTTCAAAAATAACTTAATTATATCAGTGAATGATAATGCACTATGAGACTCGTTCCCTATCGCGTTACCTAAAATTGACATTTTTCAAAAAATAATTTAATTAAATCAAGGAGAGGTAGTGCACTATGAGACTCATGCCCTGTTGCGTTATCGCGAATTGACGTTTTCAAAAAAAATTAATTATGTCATTGAGGGGGTAGTGCACTATGGGACTCGTGCTCTGTCGCGTTATCTTATCCTATTATTGAAAACAAACAAAAAAATAAATAAAATATATCAACCAATCAACCTATTTTCTAAAAGAACTACGTAGCCTTGATTTCTCTATTGCATCTAGAGATACGTAGGATTAGGTATTTCCCTGTTGGAGTAGCGGCACCTGGTAAGACCAAAGATGGCTTTAATGCAGGGTTGGGCTTGGTTAGTATGGGAATAAGAAAGAAATTGTTGTTGATAATGAAGGAAAAACGTACATTTCTACCTCTGACAACTTATTCTTTGTCGAGGAAGGAGAAAATAGAATTTTGTTAATTTCTTCATGGTGTTAAACTTCAAGAGGGCTACTCTTCCAACATTCAGAACCTCGTATCATTGAAATACCTTAGGTTAAAAGATCTTAAGTCTCATGATTGTCATGTACTCATGGACCATTTCTTGCCTATTGGAATACATCCAATTCTACCTAAATATGTTCGAGGAACTATAACTAAGTTATGTTTCTTCTTGAAGACAATTTTTAGCAAAGTGATTGACCATGAGAAATTACTTGCATTTTAAAGACAAATTATTTTGACTTTGTGTGAGCTTGAAATGTATTTTCCACCTTTTTTGACATAATGGTTCATCTAAGCATTCATCTTGTTGGAGAAACACAACTATGTGGCCCTTCCTAAATGAGATGGATGTACCCCTTTGAGCATTATATGAAGACGTTAGAAGGGTATGTGAAGAACTGATAAAGACCAGAGGGTTGTATTGTCGAGCGATATGTTGTTGAAGAAGCACTTGATTTTTGTACCGGATACCTTACTGATGGTGAATGTATTACTGGGAATGAAATCTTGACTATAACAAGAACCAAATTGGAGTAAGCGCACTTATATATTTTACATAATGCCAACGAGGTTTAGCCATATGTTGAAATACACAAGGAGATGTTAAGGAAGTCTTACCCAAGAATGAAAACTAGATTTCCAAAGAGCATAATCAGTGTTTCATAAAGTGGCTAAAAAATCACATTGATGAGGTGTTGAATATAAATGCACATTCGGTTTCCGAAAGATTGAAATGGTTAACCAATGGTTCAAGTATTCATGTCTTATCCTACATTGCTTACCTAATTAATAGGTTCATATTTTATACGAAAAAACAAGATGATCAAAGTAAAATACAAAATAGTGGTGTGACTCTTGTTTCTCGAACTTTACACATGTCAAGTGTAAAAGTTAGAAACCCAATATTTGAGAGCATGTCATACTTTAGGGTGATTAAACAAATATGAGAATTGGATTACACAATGTTTCGGATGCCGGTTTTTTATTATATGTGGGTTGATAACAATAATGACTTCCGAGTTGATAAGTTAAAGTTCATACAGGTGGATCTTAAAGGTCAAGATATAAAGATGAGCCATTTATATTAGCATCGCAAGCTCAACTATTATTCTATGTTAGTGACCTAGCTAATATGAAATGGTCCATTGTTCTTTTAAATAACAAAATCATCGTCAGTAATATTGATGACCAAGAATATGGAGATATTGATGAAGATGGTCCTTTTTTGGGATATATCAGTCGGATGAGAGCAGACCAACTACGGATGATGATTTATATACAAGAAGCCATTGACATTATTGAGTCTATGGCACATAATGATCAGAAAAATCAGCATCAGAGAGGACCCCCACCAAGGAGAGGTTGAATCCTTAAATTGAGCGAACAAATGATGTGTTGGCTCAACACAAACTAGTTCAACAAGAACTTGATGAGGTTTCCCAAAAACTTAATGATCTACCTAGACAAATTTGGGAATCTTCAAAGAAGCAAGTTTTTAGATGTGATAACTGTGCTGATGATCATTGCATGGACTAGTGTCAGACTCATATTGAGGAAGTCCAATATGTCAACAATCCTCCAAGGCAGAATTTTCAAAACAACTATCCAAGGGGAGGAAATCAATTTCAAGGAAATCAACCATAGACGCAGGACAATCCTCAGAAACCACCATTTTATCCCAGACCCTATCCATACCAACACCCTACCCATGATAAGAATGTTAAACTGGAGGACACCCTGACTCAATTAATGCAAATGATCATGTCCAACCAGAAAAACACTAATGCTTCCCTTAGAAATATGGAGATTCAAATCGAGCAGCTAGCCAAGCAATTGGAAGAAAATCAGAAAACAACATTTTCTGCCAATACTGAAATCATTCCAAGGGAGCATTGCAATCCTATCTTGAGGGGTGAATCAAGAATTACAATCCAACGCCCCACTACGCAGCCACATGGGAGAAAATCCCCCAAAAAAAGGATTCCTCTTATTCTCTTATCTTTTGAGATCCCATGTCATTAAAAAACCCCTTGACTGAAATTTCACCCTCATTCTCATTTTAAAAGACCAAAATTCAAAAACTCTCCTCCAAGCTTTCTCGTTTCTTGAAAATTTTCAAACTTCAAACATGTAAGTACCTTCTCCTTCATTATTAAAAGCTTTAATCTTTTGTGACATGTTCTTTATGAAATCCTTTTTATTGGGAAATTTTTTAGTACATCAAGTCAATTTTTTTACAAAAGTCCATAGAAAATCCTCAAATAAAAAAAGTTTCAAAAATTTCTATTCTTGGAAATTTTGAAGTACACATATGTAATTGTTGATTCTCTTGAACTTTTCATGAATATTTGTATTGAATGAGTGTTGAATATGATTGAAATGTTGTGCATATGAAAAATTTGATCGAAATGAAAAAAAGTTTGTATTTTAAAGTACAAAAAAATTTCTAGACTTTTTCTCCAACATAAATTCGGTTGACCTGTAACCTTTGTGACCAAAATAAATTGGACACAAAATATTGAAAAAAATGGGTCAACTAAGTGGTAAAAATGTGTAGGAAATTTTAGGGTCTTGGTCTTTGTCTAAAATTGACAACTTTAACCACATTGAATTCTGTTTTGTGGCTGTAAATTTTGTTGATTTGGTTTAAAATTTTGTAAATTTTGTTGAATTCTGTTTTATGTTTATTTGACAACATGCCTTAGAATTTTATTTCTAACTCCTAGGAATGGAAAACATTGCATTGTAAAATTCTTTTTGTAGGAGTGGAAGATTCTTCTCAAGGAAGGGTGAGGATGTTGAAAAGGAATCAAAGAAAAGCAACAAATTTTTCTCTAACGATGCCAAACATATGTTCAAGGAGATCACCCTCAAGAGTTCACCTGTCCAAGAAAAGATGTTCAACTTGGAAGAGGAAAATTTTGATGGATTCCTGCTTTCGGTGAAAAAATTTAGATGGAATAAACTTACAACACCCAACAATATGTTTTTTGGATGTTCTGAAGCAATTTTATGCCAATTCTATTGTGTCGGGGGAGTCAAGAACTAATAGATAGACTTGGGTAAATGGTAAGAGAGTGTACTATGACAAGTACATGATCAATGATTATCTAGGGAACCCATGGTCTCCTTTCCCAAATTGTGACCATGACTTATGCACGTTTCAACTCAAAATAAGGGCATCCTCTATGGGGGAAGGAAAATCACACGAGGATGCTCAAGTGAGAAGGAGTTTGTGTTTTCAAGGATTGGAGGTCAATCAAAGTGTCCCAGTATTTAGGTTTTGTATGACTCAAGTCTCTCAACTATTGACCATCTTTGTTTTGTCCAACATTTGGCCGACTTCTCATGTTTCGGATCTACCTCTAGGGAAGGCAAAGCTAATCAACTTAATCTATGAGGAAGATTCCATCGATATAGAGGCTATCATCTAGGATGCCATTACTGACTGCATATCAAGGGGTGTAGCTTCTTTGATTTTACCATCAATTATTACTGACCTATGTTGTAACGCCCCAAAAATTACTCCAAAAATATTGTGCTAAAAAATGGGTAATTTTTTTTAATAATGTAATATAAAATTATTTTCCTTATATTCGTTTCATTTTCAGGACATCACTTTAAGTAATACAAATTACGAAAAATCAATAGTCGTTACCTAATGATAACAAAAAACAACTCACATATCTTTTAATAGCTCTTCATTAAGAGAGAGTGAAACGTTAGTACAAAATACAAGGCAATATGAAATCTTCGCCTAAACTGAAACTATACAAAATAGGCTGATTCATTCAACACTTCAAAAGTACCCTACACAGATACCCTACCCTAAAAAAACAAAACTGAACATGAAATTGCTTCTAACAGCTAGCTCTAGTGTCCTCAGGGGCACTAGAATACTCCCTCGGATCCTCCTCCATATAGGAGTCAAAGGAGAGGTCTACTACATCGATGGAGTCCTCTATGCAGATCAAATCCACATAATCCTTCTCCTCCGCTTCCAACTCCTCCTTAGCTTCCATCTCCTCCACCGTATCATAGGCCGAATTCTACGACTTAATCCCTACTCTCGTATCTACCTGAGGTTTGGGCATGGTCTGCCGAGCGGCTCTCCTCTACGGTGGGGAACTGATCACATTGTTCCAACTCCTTCGCCTCATAGATGGCCCCGTAGCAGCTGGTCAGTGAGGAGTCACAGACTGAGTAGATGATACATCAGGTGCCGACCTCCGATTTGCAAAAGTGAAGGAAGCCTCTAAGTCCGCATGATGGCATGGGAAGCGCATCATGGAGCCATCACATACCATCTCCAACTCTAAGGCACAAGGGCCCGTGTAGGTTTACCGATCTTTGTCAATCCTCCATGCTCCCTATTGGGACATCGAGAATCGGTAGCTCTGAATCCTTGCTGAATGGTCCATCTGAAAAAGAACGCGAACTGAAAACAAGCATAAATAAAAGAGAATAAGACATCTAATGAATATTATTCATTGACAACGTGTAATTACAAATAATATCACATCCAGACACACATACATAATATACACAATATAAATCACATACAAAAATACAAATGATGAATGAAGTTGTAACTCAGACTATGAGGATCAATATCCATGAGAACAATGTATGAATTCTATGTATAATTCATCCATCCTTACACCAATATTCTCCCAATAAACTATTAGGAATTTACTGAGAGTACAGGTCCCATAACAAGCCGATTTGAACGCACCAAATTATTCCTAGCAAGGATATATGATCGATTTGTTCCAAAGAACTATCCATTTCAGGATGGTGTCATATCAAACACTTTTTGGGCATCCTACTCATCGATCCAGATTGCAAAGAGGGGTTGTCAAAGATCGTCTAGTTTGCATTGTCAGAACTGTAACATCCCTCCTTTCAGCACCTTGCTTAGATAAACATAGGACTATATATATATATATATATCTGTGTGTGTGTGTGCTTATGTATGTGATTATATTTTCTTGATAATAGAATGATATATGTTTAATAGTTGCCTTGAAAATAAGAGTTATTAGAATAAGAACTAACTTACTTGGATAACAAGTGATTACGAGTAGAGTTTTGTTAAGAAGTATTAATTAGAGAGTTTCTTTACGTAGATAAATATATATTAGTTATTAATATAGAATTAAGATTAGAATTGGGTTTAGAATAAGAAAAATATGTTAGTTTAGTTTAATTGTCAAAGTTGTCCAAGTTTTGAAGTTTAATCGTTTTTGGGTTACTGTATAATCTTAGAATTGTGATAGAATTAGTCTAAGTGACCACCTGACCTATTACATTTTTATAATAGGTTTTTAATATTAAGTTCGGATAATAGGAAGCTATTATCTTAGTGTTTACTATGATAAATAACTTAGTTAAAGAGTTGATAGGGAAAGTGTTAGTTTTAATGTACCTTTGAACTAAATTGTCAGGAAGTAGCTGTAATCGTTTCTATTAGTTCTTTGAGTGCTTGAACTATCATCTCTACTCAACTAGAAATTGTTTAAGATTATATTAAGATGTCTTAGAGCACAATAAAATAGATCCATGCATTATACCAAATGCGCAAACCGAATTCAACAAAAATTACCATGCGATGTGTTTAGTTCTTATCAAGCCACCAAATCCATGAGTTGGTTGCATGATGATCACAATTAAAAATATCATAATATACTAACTTCCACCCTCATCATCTATAAATATCCCATAGGGGCTGAACCTCCCCTCATTTCATTCCACCCATCTCACAAACTCAAAGCAAAAATCATCTCCTCCATTTCCTTATCTTGTGCGTCGGCTTTGAAGCCAAAGGAAGGAGGTCCATTTTTATCTTCTCAATCTTGCATGAAAGCTACTCCATTTCTTCTCCAGGGTATCTACATCATATCTATGGTTTCTATCTTACAATTCTTAGGCTCGGTTAGTTGTGTTCTCTATTAGGAGTCATGAACTCAAATGGTGCAACAATGGGTTTCAGTGTAGGTTTTGCTTGGAATTCGTTCTAGATTTTATCCAAGGACCCTAATATACTAATTTGAGGTATGGAGAACTCAAATTGCATCTCTAATTTACAAAATAATGACATGCAAAGACTGTTCTTGCTGTTTTAAAATTCTGCCCAAGTGTGGTTAGGAAAATCATGCATGATTGTTGTTGTTGTTGAGTTGTAAGCTTATGGTTGTGTTAGAAATTAACGAAATGCTATGCTTTATATGAATCAGAATATTCATGTCACTATGTTTACTGTTATAAAATAGTCTACAGGAAGATACGACAATGAAATTGTGTTAAGATCCCAAAGGGGTACCTTGTTTGCGTGACTTGGTTGAGGGGACATTGTGGGTGGAGATTGATTTTTCAGGAATAGGGTATCTCCCTTGAGACGGCAGAACTCTTTGCACTAACTACAACGACCTTTGACACCCCCTTGAAGGTATCATGCTCAGGATGATGCAATGATTATCTTTGCTGACCATTGGGTATTTTGGCGCTATTGAGTGCATGATAGTTATATGCCTTTCGGTTACCAATGGTGAGAATTACACTATATTCATTCTGTTTGCTTCCTAAGAATAGCCAATGGCTGATCGGGCTCAATCATTCGGTACCATTGTTGTTGATGTATTGTTAGTGGCGCAGTTAGGAGACATTTTATCCATGCATTCATCTAGAGAATAATTAGCCTCATCATATTAATGAGTGCGTTCATCATTATATCATGCTCATACATATTATTAAATTGTCATATTGATGCCTGTATGATCTATTTTATGTTATGACTTTATAAATGGTTAATTGTTTATCTTATATAGAGATACTTACTCTCCAATCTCACATTACAGGTACTAATGGACTCAGGGGCTTCTTTTGTGACTCCTCCCTATGAAATAGAGATCATACCTCTCCCACTAGGGGAGGTTGAGGTGGACCAGTATAGGGCAGTGTATAGGGGAGATATAGAGATCAGATGTTCGTACCCAGATAGGCATAATGTGATACTCCCCCGCCGCTCTACCATTCCAGCGGTCTATATCATGCACATACCAGCCTGTTATGAGTTACGACACATACATCCTCCTACTCCGTCCAGGTATATTCCTTCTCCTACTACTCCTCTTGATCTATCTTCTGGATCCTCTCATGCCCGTAGACGTAGGGTTGATCCCTTTCAGTGCACACCTAGAGCCTCGACGAGATGTACTGTTGGGGGACAACCTGTGACCCTAGCTAGTCGTATTGAGACAAATCGGGGAGTTCAAACTTGTCAGTGCTTTTGGTGTCTTCCTTTACAAGAGAGACTTACGGATTCACCCACTACTATTGTGAGAGAGAATCCAGAGTTTACTCCAGGATCCAATTCTCATAGGGCACGTGGGAGTGTTTAGGATGACAGGGCTGATATTAGTGGCTCGGTAAAGAGGGCACGACTATCTCCTTCACCATCATACTCCCCTGCGCCCATTAAGCCTATGGTTAGGAATGATATTATATATATTTCTTGTGATGATGAGGATCTAGAGGAGGACCCTGAGGAGGGTAGTGTTGGAGGACAGTAGCATGAGGATGTTGAGTCGAGATTTTGACGGTCAGTTTGTGTATGGTATGGCCATATAGTATTTTGATGCAGTTGTAGAGAGTTCAGTGTACACCCAACTATAGGACCTTTTTGCGTGTGTATATTTATGTATATATATCCTATTATGCTGGAGTGTATATGTTGAAAGTGTGCATGTCAAGAGGAACACTTTGGAAAGCTCTCCATGAATGTCATGGTTTTGATGAGGACAACTTGTGCCTATAAGAGCTTGAAGATCATCAACAAATCAGCGTACTTAAGTCTTTATTTGGTACTAGGCTTAGACTAGATTCTAGTTTAAGTTGAGTCAAGGCTTAGGGCACCTAATACATGTCTCATATGCATATATCTTTTAAATCATTCCATCCATGAGATATGTCATTCATAATATGTTCATGCATTACATAAATACATGTATATGTGCATTCCAGGCATAAACTAAGTGTTAAACATGTATTATCTAAGTGCATAACGTATTTGATGTTTTGTATTTAAAAATACACATTTAAATTGCTGTTAATCGATTAACTAATCCTTTAATCGATTAACCC
>NC_032009.1:11410473-11419884 GCF_001865875.1 Lupinus angustifolius | reverse complement strand
CTGTTTTTCAATCGATTAATTGGTATATTGGATTCAAATTGATACATTCTGTTCGTATGCTATACTGGATGCTATTCTGATATACAATCTGTAAGCTCTGTTATTCGTTCCATTATCGGTTAACTGTTGTGCAATTAATCATTTCTGTAATAGCTTATTGTTTCTGTTTAATCGATTAAAACTGTTTCGTTAATCGATTATTCTGTTTCTGTTAATCGATTAAGATTGTTCTGTTAATCGATTATCTTCATCCTCTAATCGATTAATTATGGGTGATTCAACATTAAGTGTTGAGTTTCGAAAAGCGGCTATGCTAACCGCGACACCTATTCAACCCCCCTTCTAGGTGTATTGTAACCACTGATACCTAACATATGTTGACAAGAAATTCTTAACCGCCAAGAAATTCTTGACAAGAACTCGAGTGGGAACTTAGTTGCTTGTCCTTCGGTCATCACTAGAGGCTGGAAAAGGATTAGAAACTCGAGAGATATCGGTGGTAGGAAAGTATCCAGAAGTATTTCTTGAGGATATTCCAAGGTTGCCCCCTGATAGAGAAGTGGAATTCTCGATACACTTAGTCCCTGGAACATGACCCCTCTCTATGGCTCCTTACAGAATGGCGTCTGTAGAATTGTTGGAACTCAAGAAATAATTAGAAGATATGATAAGTATGCAATTCTTCAGACCGAGTATGTCACTGTGGGGTGGTCGATTTGATTTGTGAAGAAAAAGGATGGGATCATGAAATTGTGTGTAGACTATAGACAACTAAACAAAGTAACCATTAAGAATAAGTACCCACTTCCTCGGATTGATGATTTAATGGATCAGTTAAGAGGATCTGCAATCTTTTCTAAGATTGACTTAAGGTCCGGATATCACCAAATTCAAGTTAAGAAGGAAGATGTGCCGAAAACTACTTTGTGTACCCGATATGGGCATTATGAATATCTAGTAATGCCCTTCGTAGTTATGAATGCTCCTACAATGTTCATGGATTATATGAACAAGATTTTTCGGCCATTCTTGGATAGCTTTGTTGTCGTGTTTATTGACAACATCTTGATATACTCTACGACCAAGGAAGAACATGTCAAACACTTGAGAACAATGTTGAGTATATTGAAGGAGATGCAGTTATATGCCAAACTATCACAATGTGAATTCTGGTTAAAAGAAGTACAGTGTTTGCGCCATGTTATTACCTTGGATGGCATTGATGTTGATCCAGGAAAAGTGGAGGCAGTTTTACAATGGGAAAGACCTCAAACAATCACTGAAATCAGGAGTTTTCTTGTGTTAGCTAGATACTATAGGAGGTTTATAGAAGGTTTTTCTAAGATTGCATTACCTTTGACCAAGCTAACCCGAAAGAATCAAGTTTTCGAATGGTCAACTCAGTGTGAAAATAGTTTGCAAGAGTTGAAACTAAGATTGACTTCTTCTCCACTATTGATTCTTCCATATCCGAATGTTACATTTGAGGTATACTGTGATGCTTCTAAACAAGGTTTGGGTTGTGTTCTGATGCAAAATAGAAAGGCAGTAGCTTATGCATCTCGACAGCTGAGACCTCATGAAAAGAATTATCCTACACATGATTTGGAATTGGATGTAGTAGTTTTTGCCTTGAATATTTGGAGACACCATCTATATGGTTCAAAGTTTGAAGTATCCAGTGATGGGTTAGGTTTTTGAAGGACTATGATTTTGAATTGCAATATCACCCAAGAAAGGCAAATGTGGTTGCAGATACCCTAAGCCGGAAGTCCCTGCAGTTGTCATCAATGATGGTAATGGAATTGAAATTATGGGAAGAATTTAGAGATATGAATCTAGTTTACCACTTCATCAAAAAAGGGAGATTGTGAATACGATCTTGCTCCTGACCATGGCATGGTTTTGAAGAAGATACCAAGATCACAAAAATAAGAAAAAAGAAGAAGACAATGAAGACATAGAAGTTCAAGCTTCAAGAAAATTAGAGTCTAAGTCTTCAATAGGCACTTCTATCCTTATGCTCAATTTATATTTAGTAGCAATTCTCAAAGAAATTCTAAGGAACTTCAAATATTTTTGAAAGAATCGGAAAACTCTTGAATCATTTTCAAAATGCTTAGTAATATGTTACTTGACCTGAGTAACAAGTTACTAGATATACCTAACAGATTACCTGAATTGTGTGACAGTTGGTAACAGATTACTGGAACTATGTAATAGGTTACCTGACTAAGAAAACAGTTACCAAAAGTAAAACTGACACATGTAACCGATTATTACATGGAAATTATAGATTATAGGGCTAGACAACAAATTTCGGTAATCGATTACACCCACGTGGTAATCGATTACACATAGTTGTTGCAACTAGTTTTTCAAATTCAAATGAAGAGCATTCATCCAAAGTGAATGGTTTTCAACTCGAATCGTGTCCCACCTTCTAGAAGGATACCATGGCTGATTTAAAGGCCTTGTAATATTTACGAAATGCAAAACTTTCATATCATTAACTCACTTGCTTTATAAAACTCTTTCAAACAATTTTCTACACTTTGTTTGAAGCTTTGTTTCCAAAATTACATATATTCTTAAGTTGATTCAAGTGCAAAGTTCTAAAGTTTTTCAAACATTTTCGATCATTGTTGTACTAAGTGTATTGAGAGGAAAAAGGATTGCAAGTTATAGCACTGTCAAACTTATAAAGGCAATCATACCATTGATATATTCTTGATCTTGTTGTTAATGTTTCATCAAAATAGTGTGGTAAGAATGGGAAAAGAGTTCACTTCGAAATGTTGTTTTCCAAGGGTAGATATTTGTGAGTGTGTAAGGTACAAGGGTCTCAGGGAGATAATTTTTAATTGTAACTCAAAGTATCTAGTTGAAAAATCTCTTGTGTGATAATAGTACTGGATATAACCTTTAGTGGACAAAAAGGTAAACCAATATAAAAGTTAAATGTGTACTCTTCTCCTACTGTATTCTTGTGGTTTCATTTTTGCTTTAACTTGGTTGATTTCTGCATCAACATTCCGATGCAAAAATACATTGATATCACAGCATAAAAATCGACCATTTCTCCCAACAACTAATTCACCCCCCTCTTAGTTGCCATCTAATACTTATATAAAAGCCACTAAGTGTCTTCACTTTGGTCAAAACTTCCAAAACAAGTCAACACCCACATAAAGATCTTCATTTTCCTCTCTTCTCTCTCATGCGGCGGTAGTATATGTGGGGAGGGACCTCCAGTCTGACATTCAAGTGAGAACCCGTCATCCCTAAGGTATGGTGAATATAGCTGTCATCTTTTCTTTCTAATCTATATGTTCTTTATAGCTCATTTTCTCTATTGAATATCCAAAAACAAGGTTAAGATTGTGAAGTGAGTTGGATACAGTTTAGCTTCAATCCTTCTCAATATTTTCACCCAAGGTTGTAGTTAACTAAATTGAGGTATGAGGAACTCAATTTGGATCTCAAATCACTGAAGTTATCTCTCCAAACTCCTCCATGGTCTATTCGAAAAATTCTATTTTAAGAGACCCATGGATTCATGCATGTTGGCTAGGTTATGGAGTCTTATGTGTCTAGGTTGATTAGAAATGACATGGATACTAATTTTTTTTGTATGAATGTTGATAATATTTTTTTGTTTGAGCTTGTGTTTGGATGTAAATTCCTGGTGTGAGGGTTTTAAAACCCTACCCAAACTTTATTATGTTGAGAAGTACGTTAAGGTGTTGATAAAAACGGTGGTTTTGGTATTGTAGATTCTGTAAACCTCTAGGATATAATTTAAAAAAATGCATGTGCTTAGTTCTTGGATATCTATCTAATATGGATGTGATCCTGTGTTAACCAAGAGTATTCAAGGGTTTGAGAGCTTACCCATGTGTTATGTAACAATCGGCAAGTCGAAACGCCATTAATGTCATGGTACGACCTATAGGTCCCCACTAATCTTTGGTAATGTCTCAAATGGCCTTGGTATGACCTCAAATTTCGTATAACTACTCCCTAGATACTTTTAGAGTAGATATACTACCCTCTTTGGGAGTTATGACATACTTCTACGTGTCATATGACAACGGGGGTGTCATTTACATCGATGAAAGCCCTAAATTGAAGCTCATAACAACTAGGAATCCTAAAGACTCTTAATATCCCTAGATTACACTAAGACATATTATGTTTTTACTTCAGTCTTAGGAATATTCATATATAACTCAAGTTATCGAATTCCAAAAATTATTCCACATCGAATAGAGGTCATCCAGACCAATTTTGAGCTTTTGAGTCAAATCTACGGATGAGATTTTTGTCGTACCCGATCAAGATTCTAATTGTATGCGGATGAAATATTTGGATATATTCTCCGATCTAGAGCTCTATTAGGAAGATTTATTAATAATTCTCAATAAAATCTAAATTTCTGAATTGGTCATTTAAGATGCAATCAAGTACTCGACAATCAGGCAAGTTGCAACAAGGGAGTGTTAGGACCCATAATGGTGAAGGTACAAAGAAAATTATTTTTATACATGATCTTAGAAATGGTGCTAAAGATAATCGTGCATCTCTAATCTAGGCCTAAGGAAGATATATTTGAATATTATTTTTGTGGCCAAGAACAAATGAGAAGTGAGGCTAATTTGGTTGTAAGATATGTAATGATAATTGATCTGGCTGATTCTGGAGATTGTGTTGGAGTTGAATGAGTATCCCTTAAATGGATTGATTATTGACATTTTTGAATGATATAACTAGTGAATGCTTGAATATTCTGTCAAATATTGAATTGTTAGGTTAATGTTGAATTAAATGACGCACTATGTTAGAACTATTATTATCATTCTCATGGCATGACATATGAATATTCACTAGCTAAACGCTTTTAAAAATCATTTGAAAGTACTTTACGAGGAAGTTGGTAAAGCGTTATTTTGGGAAAACGTATCACCATGTTGATTTAAACAAATGTTTGGTTTTCTATGTCAAAAAAAAGGACAATGATTTGAGAAACCGTATTCCTAAAGTTGTTTTTCCAAAGTATTAAGTTAGTGCAATTTATCCTGAAACGTTTCCTTGAGTTCTTCTTAAAAGAAAGTGCAACCAAGTCTTGTGTGGATCAGATGATCCATGTTGCTATGTATATTGTGTAGTAGCATAATTTACAGGAAGATACAACACTGCAGATTTTGGATCGAGAACCCAGAGGTGTACCCTGTCTATGTGACTTGGTTGAGAGGAACCTATGGGAGGAGATTGATTTGTCAGGAATAGGTACATAGCACCCTTGCATTGACATAAATCCTCACTATAACTATGGTGGTTGTGAGACTCCCTTAAAGGTATCATGTTTAAGGTGGTATGGTGGTATGGTGGCTATCCATGCTCGTCAGTGGGTAGTCCAATGATACTAAGGGCATAATAGTTTGCCAATGAGATACTAAAGGGAGCAAGATGCTATATTCATCTTGTCCACTTCCTGAGAACAACATTGAATTGGTCGGGCACGACGAGTGTTAGAATCATTATCATAGTTTGATAGTTAAGCCCAATTAGGAAACATTTATTCATGCATTTATTAAGAGAGTCATTATTCGTGTCGGGATAAACATCAAATTTGGTAGGTTCATGGTGACATCATCACCATGCATATGAATTTATTTATTTTTCAGTCATTGTATGATTGTAGTTATGTACTTTATTTATTTTCTATATATTCTGTTATTCATGTATTGTTACTCTTACTCTCTAGTTTAATATTACAGGTACTGATGGTTTTAGAGGCTCCACTTGAGAGCCCTTCTTGTGTGACATAAGTGATACATTGATAAGTGCCAAAATGTACTACTGGCATATCATTTCTTACAGTACTTAACTTGATTTATCATGCCTAAAACCTAACTAGTAACACTTTTTAGATACATTTCTTGTGCTTAAATGTTATGAATTTTTTGTCACCTCTTGTCCAAATTGCCTATGAATTTTGTAGGAAAAAGAATTAAAAAAATTAATTCAAACATTGCCAAGAATTCAACCCAAACCTCAAGTCAAAAGCTCAAAAGGAGTTTCTCAAAACAAACAAGCTAAGCATGACATGCTATGTGCTTAGCTTGTTGCAAAAAAAATTACTTAGGCTTGAAGAAATAAAGCTTACCTTGCCTTGAAGGAACAAGCCAAGTCTAAAGAAAACAAGCAACAAGATCTAAAATAGAACAAAACTACTCAAAAACCAGCTAGGTGTGTCCAAAAGGATGTTTGGCATGTTTTAAATGAGCCAAGATTGCTTCAGCTTGAAGAAAGAGCAAACCAGGAAAACACTCGCTGAGTGGGTCCAAAAAGGGGCTTGGCGTGACTTGGAGGCCAAGAAAAGGGGCCAGGTGTGATGCCATGCATGATGCAAAGGGGTCGAGCACAAGCAAGAGGTGGCACCATGCATGCATCTTAGGTAGGGAGACAACTCAACCTAGCGCACATTAGGCTGAGCACCTAAAGTGACAAGAATGGAGGAGCCTAGCGTCCTGAAAAAGGGGTTCAGCGGCTTGTGGAAAATTTATAGATAGAACTCCTTCCCTCACCATTGAACACATTGTACATAACCATTTCTTCCCAATTCAGTTTCCTTAGTTGTTAGGCTATTTTCATATTGTATTTTCAAGCAAATTCAGAGGGAATGAAGTTGGTAAATGATTTGCAAAAATATGATTTTGTAACATCATTTAGAACCAAAAGAATTTGTTCTTTGATGGATGGCTATTGCTCCAAAAGTTGTTTATGTTGTAACATTTCTTTCTCTTTGTTTAATTATGATTTCGTTATTCAAGTTATGCGTTTCTTTTCTATTATTTCATTTCATCTACTCTTAATGCTTATTTTAGATTGATCACCTAAATATATTTTCAAAGATCAAAAAGTCTTTTGTTGGATGCAATAACAAATATTCTCATGCTACAATGGTAGACTTGAATATTTGCCATTTCCAAGCATCCATTATAAGCAACTTTTTTTCAAGATTATTATCATCTGGGAATCCGGAATAAGTGGGACATCCTTATTTCTCTCTGAGGATCCTTGATGGTTAATAATGTATTAATCAAGGTTTGGAAATCATGCCACCTGATCTGAGAGGAAGGGTGAGTTAAGAAATGATGTATGGTGGATGGAATCACACAAAAATAACTTGTGTACATTAAAATCATATTAATAATAATGAATTAAGAACCTTTACATTTCTGTTAGGAAATTATTTTTGGTGAGACATAACCCTATATGATAATACAATTGAATATTGAAATATATTTAACAGTAAATATGGTAAAGAGATAACTTATAAATTTTGTTTGTTGAAATGGAAATCTTATTGCATGTGTACAATCCATTCCATGGGTTGCAACTATGTAAGGGTAATTCAATTCCAAGAGTGATGTGTACATATTGTTAATACCTAACATACTAACCTACTAACAATTTATTTATTTATTGCAATTTATTCTCTTTGTTATTCTTTTATTTATCTAACATCACTCTAACTTCACTCGTAATTTCTACCAACCTTTCATAAGAAAGAATATGCTTAGATCAACTCTAAAAGGGAGTTAAAATGAATCAAACTACTCTTATATGATCACAGTAAACTCTTTCAACAAATTGGCACCATATAGGGGGGCATTTTGTTGACAAGCAGAAAAATCTCTGAAGTCTAGTTTCAACAAAATAGCGTCGTTGCTGGGGAATTGCTAGATAATAGAAGTTTATACTTAAATCTTATATCAATAGTAATTTTAAATAAAATGTTTTTCACTTTTGTATAAATTTATTTTCCTGTTTTGGATATTCTCATTTTATTTTCCTGTTTTGTACATTTAAAAATTAAAAATAGAAAAATAAAGCAAGAGTTGGAACTAGTGGAGAAAACCCACTAGTAGATAATACTTTACTATTGTTATAAATCTTTTAGGTGGGGCGGAGGTACCCCTCATTAACCTTTTCAAAAGATCAATGTAAAAGGGATTGGAATGAGCAAGGATTATTGGCTAGACTTTGAAAACAAAAGAAGAGCTTGAATCTTTAGAAATCCAAAAAGTGAAGCCATTTTAATCCTTAAAGGTTAAGTAATCATTATGCACTATTCATGAACATATTTGTTTTTGTGATACTTGAACCTATATATCCATAAGCATGCCTTAGTTGATGATTTTTAAAGTTGAGAAATAAATTTATTTGGTATTTTTCAAACTTCATAACTCATAAAAATGATGTTATTTTGTATACTAATTTGTTGTTTGGTTTAACATTTAACAAATAAAATCATGAACTTCTGAATGGATTTATATGTGGCTGTTTACATTGATAAATGTTGTTTTGTTTTCCATAAAATTCTATTTTCGATTTTCATTTATCAATTGGACTTGAAACATGCTTAAAATAAAATTTTATAAACATCATTTTCATGACAAAATGCATGGTGTTTGATTGGAATTTCTTTCAATCAAATTTTATTCATGGACATAATGTGTTAGACATTGAGAAATTCATGTATATTGTTAGATTAATCTAAAGGACAAATAAATTGAAAGATCTAATAATTTAGAAGAAAACAAGTTCAAAAATAGACAAAATGAGGAGGTGGCTCTAAAGGCACCACTATCTTGGAGAGGATAGTTTTGAATTTTATTTTTTCATTCTTTCAAAATGTTACACAAACTTCCTTAAAATATTTTCATAATAACTTGAGGGCAAGTGAAGCATTTAAGTTTGGGGAATGTGTATAGCATTTTTAAAGAAATTTATTTTGGTGCATTGTTTTAAATTTTTAGTGTGTTTGTGTTTTTAATTTTTTGTTGTGTGTTTAAATTTTTAGTTGTGTGTTTACTTTAGTTTCTTTTTTATATTTTAATTAAAAAGTGATATTTTGAAGCTAAAGGTATTAAATAAAACAACTTGGAAAACCAATATTACTAACTATGTGAATCAACAAGCTTTTATAAACAAAATGAGATGAAAATCTAAACATTTTGTGAAATTTTCATAATGTCATAACTTTGATAAAATGCAAACTTTTTGGAAAATAATTTATCATGAACTTGTAAAAATATTTGAAAATCAAAGAGTTGTACATAAACCAACCATGTGAGGGAGTGTAAGCCAACCACATAAAAATGTTAGCTTATTGTGAGAAACTTATTGGATTTTGCACATTTGATTTTGATTGAATCTTTCTTTACTTGATTGCACAAAATTCATAGGAAATGACCAACCAAAATTAGAAACATTCTTTGATAATCCCTTTGAACCTTTCAAAGAATTAAATTTTTTGAACACAACCCTTGATCCTAACATGGAAAAACAAAATGAAATCTCCTATACTTTTCTTAAGAAGGTTGATGGAAACAAAATTAA
>NC_032009.1:11394804-11410373 GCF_001865875.1 Lupinus angustifolius | reverse complement strand
TGCAAGAAAAAGTTCAAAAAGAAAAACTCTCAATCTCTTTACAAATAAAAAACTAAATCAAAACTCAAGATGGAGTAAAAAGAGATTGAGAAAAATCGGGAAGAGTTACACAAAAAGGTCACGAAAAAGAATGAGGAAAGGAAGAAAAAGAAAACACGCTGGAAAAAGTTGAAAAAGAGACATGAATTTAAAATATAAATCATTTTGCTCTCTTTTTACTTTGAAAGTATTTTTTTGAATATCATGAAAAACCAAATTTCTTTCATAGCCAAGCCTCATTACAACCTAACGAAGACCTTAGTCATCCATGAGAATTTCTGCAATAAAAGTAAGTGTTCAGATGAAAAACAAAATTAAATTCTTGCAAACCAATGAAGTTATTTTTTAGTGAACATAACTGCTGAAAAATCCGCTAGGCATGTCCAAAAGGTGTTAGGCGTGTTCTACATGAGTCAGGATTGCTTCAGCTTCAAGAAAGAGAAATCCAGGAAAAAAATCATTGAGCGGGTCCAAAATCCGTCGGGTATGTTTTTCATGAGTCAGGATTGCTTCAGCTTGAAGAAAGAGCAAACCAGGAAAAAACTTGCTAAGCGGGCCCAAAAATGGGCTCAACATTGAGTAGAATGGAGCCGCCTAACTCCCTAAAAAGGGGCTAAGCGGGTTGTGGAAAATTTATAAATGGAACTACTTCCCTCACCATTTAACACATTGGGATTAACCATTCCTTCCCCTTTCATTTTCCTTAGTTTATAGGCTACTTTTAGAGTTTCTTTTCATGCAAATTCAAAGGGAATGGAGTTGGCAAATGATGTGCAACAATAGGATTCTGTAATATCATATAGAACCAAAAGCATCTAATCTTTGCATGGATGGCTAATGCTCCAAATGTTGGCTATGGGTAACATTTCTTTCTCTTTGTTTGATTGTGATTTTTTTTATTCAAATTATGTGTTTCTTTTATTTCATTCCATCTACTCTAAATTTTTTTTTCGTTTGATCACCTAAAATATATTTTCAAATATCCAAAAGTCTTTTGTTGGATGAAATAACAAACATTCTCATGCTACAATGGAAGACAAATACTTTCCATTTCCAAGCATCCATTATAAGTAACTTGTTTTCAAGATTTTTAACATATGGGAATCCGGAATAAGTAGTGACAACCTTATTTATTTCAGAGGATACTTTATTGTTAATAATGAATTAAGCAAGGTTTGAAAATCATCCCACCTGATCTGAGAGGAAGGGTAAGTTAAGAAATGATGTATAGTGGATGGTATCACACTAAAATAACTTTTGTACATTAAAATAATTTTAATACTTAAGAGTTAAGAAAATTTAAATTCGAACCATAATTTCCTCTTGAACATGTAAATAGTTATTTTCTTTACTTTTTCATGTTCTTCATTAAAATAAGAGTAAATTACACTAACACCCCTGAGTTTTAGTGAAATTACACAAACCACCCAGACCTTTTTAAAACCTACACAAACCCCATTAATTATATATATATATATATATATATATATATATATATTACACTGACTACCACTATAAGATAGATAAGTGTAGTTTCTTAAATAAAAAATGATGATGGGTGTAATTTGTTATGTTTTACTTTTGATAAAAGATGCAAAATATTATTACATTTCTATTATGCAATTCTCTGTGGTTCGACATAACCCTATACAATACTACAATTGAATCTTGAAAGAGATTTAAGAGTAAATATAGTAAAGAGTTAGCTTATAATTTTTTTTTTTTGATAGAAATCCTATTGCCTAAGTACAATCAAATCCATGAGTTGGAACTATGTAAGGAGTCATTTAATTCAAAGAATAATGTGTAAATATTGTCAATATCTAACGTACTAACCTACTAACAATTTATTTATTGCTTTCATTATTGCAATTTCTTTTTTTGTTATTATTTTATTTAACTAACATCACTCTAACTCCACTCGTAATTGATACCAACCTTTCATAAGAAATGGTATGGTTAACTCAACCCCGAAAATAGAGTTAAAATGAATCAAACTACTCTTATATGATCACACTAAACTCTTTCAACAAATTGGCACCATAAATGGGGACAATTTGCTGACAAACAGAAAAATCTATTAAATCTAGTTTCGACCTACATGTCCCTCCCGGAGAGGTTGTTGTCGATCGGGTCTGAGTGGTGTTTCAGAGAGACATAAATATCAGAATTACCTTTATAGAAGTTTTTAGATGACTACTCCATCGTTGCTCTACCATTATAGAGGTATATGTTATGCACATTCTAGTTGGGTATGACCTATGATGGAGACCTTCATCCATTCCTCCAGTCAGGTTTGTTTCTACTCCCCCTACTTTTCTTCGTAGTCTTCCTTTAGGTACTTCTCATCACTACTTCTACAATGGTTAAACACCTCATGATGTCTCGAGTTTCTCGCTAAGACACCTAATCTTTTGGCCAGAGATGAGTTGGGCTAATGGCCCTCTAGTCATTCAAGTGGTTAAGACTTGTACATGCCCTTGGTCTACTTTGTCGTCGAGTAATCACATGGATCCACCCACTTCTCTTGAGAGGGGTATCCTTGAGTACACTTCAGGGTCATCTTCCCACACAATATCAAGGTGGACTCCAAGTGGTGAGGCTCATATTCATGTTGGAGGAAAGAGCAGCATATTATCCCTTCCCTCTAACATATTCTCCCCACCTGTTGTTAGAGATGGTGTTATTAATTCTAGTGTTGAGGATGAACTAGATGAAGAATCGTAATAGGTTAGTGTGGGAGCGTGGTAGGAGGTGGAGACCTCATCGATGCCATGACGACTATATTGGTGCATAGCTATATTGTTTAGTATTGTGTTGATGGTCTTAGCTTTAGTTTACACTGAAACATAGGGCCTTTTCTTGGAATGTGTACTTGGGATTCTGACGGTGATGTTCAACATGTGTATATGTCTGTGTGTTTAGCATTAAGAGAGCACTCTGATGCCCATAGTTTGATGATGCTATATGAGTACATGTTTTATATTTTTTTGGGCAATTGGTTATATAGCATGATATAGAAATGAGATTAGAATATAAACCTTATATTTGTTAAAAGAAAAAAATGTTATTTTCGGACATGGTTATAATTAACCAGGAACGTGCTCAACGATCTTGTATGTAATACTATTTTCAACAATATGAAAATGGGTGTCAGACTTCAGTGGTATCATAACGGTTAGTCTTGTTAGCTTGTAATTGGTCTCACACACATGTACTTGTATGTTTGTGATTGTATTTCGATACAAAATGTAGGTTAAAAAGTATGGTTAGAAGGAATGAAACTACTACTCACGAGTTATTGGATCGGATGGTAATGATTCTCGAAAGTATGAATATGGCAGTAGATGAAGGAACTACGAAATATTGATGCTTGTAGATGTTTCTAAAGAACACCACCTAAGTTCGAAGGAGGATTTAATCTGGACAGTGCGTATCAGCGGCTTCAGGGCATAGAGAAAATCTTCAGAGTCATGCAAAACACCGAGACTCCAAAGGTAATTTTAGCTCTTCATATGTTGGCTAGAGAAGCCGAATATTGGTGGGATTATGTTAGACTAAAGATGGAAGTTGAACATAGGGAAATTACATGGAGGGTATTTCGGGAGAAGTTTCTTAAAAATTTCTTCCCCGAGGATGTATGAGAGAAGAAGGAAGTCGAATTCTTAGAACTCAAGTAGGGAAATATGATAGTGGGCGAATATGCTGCTAAATTTGAAGAACAGTCAAAATTCTTAAGGTATTTTCAATAAGATGAGAATGTAAGGGCTAGTTGTATTCACTTAGATAATGGACTCAAACCATAATTAAAACCCATGGTTAGTTTTCAAGAGATTATGCATATGTATACCTTGGTGAACATGTACAGAGTTTATGAAAAAGATATGATTGAACAAAAAGCATACCATAAGAATATCCACTCCCAAAAGAACGGGGGGTCAAATCGCCATAAGAACAATAATTGTCACAATTTCCGGAAACCATATCAACTTCCATTTGGTTACCGAGGATCCAATCAGAATAGTTTCTAGCAAAACTTGAATACTAAGTCGAGGGAGATTCCACCAAAGTTATCAAGCTGCAATAAACTCCATTTTCGGAGAAGATGCTCGAACCAAGGTGATAAATGTTTTAGCTGCGGACAACTTGTACATTACCGCTATGAATGTCTGGAAATTCCACAAGGACCACTAACTAGACAATCCAAAGCCTCCAGTGGAGAAACCGACCAAACATGGAAATGTTTTTGCTATGAGTGGAGTTGAAGTAAAGGAATCACCAAACCTTAGTCAAGGTAAGTGCCTAGTTAACAGAAGCTCCTGTAAAGAATTGGATGTCGAAAAACAGTATATCTTTGAATTGTCAAAGTAAAACCATAAAATTTGGAGCTTCTAAAGGATTCATTAGCCCAAGTGTATCACCTTGAGGTGCTCCAGTATTATTTGTAAAAACAAAGGACGCGAGCATGAGGTTGTGTATAGACTATAGACACTTGAACAAGGTGACCACCAATAAAAGTATATCCTTCCTCAAATCGATGATATGATGGATTAGTTAAGAGGAGCATCAATATTCTCCAAGATTGACTTACGCTCAGGGTATCATCAAATTCGACTTAGGAAGGAAGATGTACCTAAGACTTCTTTTCATACTCAATATGGACATTACGATTATCTAGTGATGCCCATTAGATTCAGAAATGCTCTTGTAGTATTTACGGATTATATGAATTCGATCTTTCGATCGTTCTTAAATAGCTTTTTTGTCGTGTTTATCGATAAAATTCTAATATATTCTAAGACAATGGAGCAACATGATGAACATTTGAGAACTATGGTGAGTATAATACACTAAACAATAGTTAATTGTCACTCAGTTAACATTGCTTAGCCTTGAATACAAGTTACTGTTGAAAAGCGAGATTCGTACCAGGAATCCACCCCACAACAACAAAATGTGTTGAAGGGTTTATTCTCGGCTGCAAGTTATTTTATTTTAGAATGATGAACAACTTATTTAATTAGGGAATTTATTTATTTACTACCTTTTAGGGTTCCTTTTAACCATACCATAAAGGTCGGACTCATTTTATTAAGTTAACCACACCATTTCTTACGAAAGGTTGGTATCAACGAATAATAAAATGAACAAAAGAATAAAGTTAGTAGTTAATCGTACCACTTCTTTCGAATGGTTGGTATAAACAACAAAAGAATAAAGCAATAAATAAATGTTAGTTGTGGAAAAGTAAATGACAAAAAAAATGTTAATTGTGGAAATTAAATGACAGAAAGTAAATGTTAGTTGCGGAAAGTAAATGATAGAAAGTAAAAGTTAGCGGTTAGATTTATTGTAGTATAGTAAAGAGTTATATCGAACCAAAGGGAATTGCATTAATATAAAAACATCGTATAGGCATATTATAGCAAAAATAATGATTAACAACTTCTTAATGATTGTTGTGTTATGTTGCATAAAAGTTATCATAGAAATATAAACTAATATTCACAAATTCTTGAGGAGAAAATTGGTTTGAAATATGGAATTATTTCTAAACTCAAATGATTTTGAAAACATTAAACAAGTTATGTGTTATTCTTTGGTTAATTCTAAAAAACCAAGTCTAAATCCCCCATTTAGTGTCCTAGTATTGAGAGATAATTCTCTAACCTTATGCAACACACTAAATAATAACTAACTGCCACTAGTCAGAGTAGGTTATCACACCCTACTTCAGGTTTCGTAAACTTTATCTAGCCTTAAACATAAGTTCCTTAAAATATATGCTTTGATATGTGATAAGTGCCAAAAATACCTAATTTTCATACACTTTTCATGGCACTTGTCCTTGGATAAATTGAGAAAACCAACTTAATTCAACAGTTTTTTGGATAAAATATCACAATCTTGTATAATTCAACTTAATTCAACACTTAGTGGGAAGCTTCATGTGTTTGGTCCATCCTTTGGCTAAGCACTTAGCTTGCCATGTGTGCATCAAAAGTGGCTTATTTGGACACCTCCTTGCTTGACTATTTTTCTGATATTTATTCTCTTTGATTTTTCCTAAATACTTGACACATAGATTTTGAAAAAGGTGGACAAAATATATAATCAAAGTGTGACAACTTATTTAAAAAGTTTTGAATTAAGTTTGTTTTTTGCATGGTTTGCATCGGATAAGTGCCATGAAAAGTGTATGAAAATTATCTATTTTTGGCACTTATCAGTTACTTAAAATAGATGCTTGAAATGGCAAGTGAACTAAGGTCTATATTCTACTTTTTAGTTCACTTGTCAAGACTTCAAGAAGAAGCATTTTGGATATTGAAATCAAGTTTTAGATGATCAATCTAAAACCGCATTAAGAACTTATTAAACAATCAAAAATATCAAAAGTAATAACTTGTATAAAATAAATTCAGAATATGTTACAAAGAAAGTTAAGAAACAATGTTACCGCATAATCCAAACCGATTTACGAGAATTAGTCATCTATCAAAGGATTAGATGCTTTTGGTTCCAAATGAAATTATAAAATCATGTTTTTGTATCTCATTTTCCAACTCTATTCTCCTATTGAACTCTATGAGTAAAACAAAATAAAATTACATAAACTAGTCTTGGAACCAAGGTGCTCCAAGAACTTCATAATGAGAGAAGAAGAAGTGGGAATTGTTGGGTACCAGCTGGGTAAATCACACCTAGGGGTTGAATAGGTACAACGGATCACTAGTCCCGCTTTCTAGACAAATGCGCAAAGCAGAAAGCTACTTATGTTAATCGATTATTATCCGTGTTAATCGATTATGCAGAACTCTAGTAAATCGATTATTAACAGCTTTAACTAATTACACTAATTCTTGTTATTCTAGAAAAACTGATTTCTTGCAAAGCAATCAATGGTGAATATCAATCATTATGACCCTAATTTATTATGGATTTCAACACAGGTTATTAACAGTAAGCACAAATCACAGAAATCATAAGCTTAAGGAATCATGAAAAAGTAAAATACAAAAGAGATAGGGAAAGAAGAATGCTCAAGGATTTTTATCCTAGTTCATTTGCGAGTCCACTTTCAAACTACATCCAAGACTTCCCTTATGATATCGGGATATTTTCTTCGCCTTGTAAAATAATTATCTTTATACTTTCATACTTCCAATACACCTAGCAAGAAGTTCCTTCTCGGATCCGTTGAACCTACTCTCTCGGTTTGACCTCTCAACTCGCCTACTCGGATACCCACATCTTTCATGATTCTGGCCCCAGTCAACGTTTTGCTCAATCCAAGACTTCCTGCCCTCGTTAAGACACAAATTCGTTTTCCCGGTGATACTACCACACCAAGAGAACGATTTCTTGTTTTACAAACTATTTTCCGAGTTATTGATGCACACTTAATGTGCGGATATTAAGTCTTAACTCAACTCTAAAAACCTCTACAAAACTCGCACAAGAAGCCTAAAATTAAATGTGATGTAATGCAATGGTTTTTCAATGTATGAAACCTAAAGCAATCTTAGAAAAATGTTTTCTCTCTTTCTCTCTTTTCTCTCAAGAAAACTATGCAAGACTTCACACTATTTTTCACTTAGAGAATAAGCAAGATGATTTGAAATTTATGAACTTAGAATCTTCGTTTTCTTTTTCCTAATGAATGTTATGCATAGGTTGAAATAAAAGCTTTTCTAAGAAACTGCTTTTTACCTGACATTAATTGCATATCTACTATCTTAATCGATTACGTGTTTATGCGAAACCATTTTATGTTAAGGCTTAATCGATTATCAATCTCTGTAATCGATTAATTCCTTTAATCGATTACACCCATCCTTCATCGATTAACGGATTCCACAGACATAATCAATTATTAATCATTAATATCTATGAATTGTTTTTTTAATTAATGCAATACATGTTTTTGAAATAGATAATACTTTTATGCACAGACACCATGTATCCTTAATGCTTATGCATGATTCTACTTATCATATATGTTAGGATGTAATGCCTCATTCTATAAGGATTTATTTTAACACCTTATGAGACTTCCACCCAAGGTTTACGTAACCTAGACTCCAAACTAGGCAATCATCTTAAGACTTCTAGAATTTTAAAATAATCCTAAGTCTACGATGTTGACCTCGAGTCTCTGGCATTTTGTTTGTTGTGATGTCCATATCTTCAAGCTTCCATTTAAGTTCTTGTCTTCACAAAAACTATGTAGGTCAATCACATAGGCAACCTTTGACTATTTTTCATATCAAGAATGAGCGAATGATTTGGTGATGGATTGAATTAACTTGATGTGGAGAAGTGCATGGTATTTATAGACTTTCTATGAAACCGCCTAGCCCCTCCTTCCACGCGCCAAGTACCAAACCAAACCCTTTAGCATAGGTTTGGTCACTTGACAAAGCAGCTTAGTTACTTACTTGTGGCTGACTCCCTCAAGTGATATCATGTATGATCTAAGCATTTCATGGGTGCTAAGGCAAATTGAGCCACTTGCTAACTGACTCGGCGCTTGACTGAGATGCCTGCTTGAGCAGGCTGTCTTGGTTAGCTTGGTGCTTCATACTGATATTGCTTGGTGCTTGCCTAACCTGGCCATGTGTTTGATGTTGTGTTGGGCGATCCAAGTGCCACGCTAAGCTACTCATTGATCACTTGGCTTGTGTTCTGACCATATGAGCTTGTGTTATGCTTGTGTTGAGCGTTCCTTTGTGTACACTAAGCTACCTGCTTGAGCAGCTTCATGTTGACTCCATAATTCCAACCAAGACCAAGTGTGTTGAGTCATGCTTAAGGCTAAGAACCTATCCTGCCACGCCTAGTGATGCGAACCTCTAGGGGGTGGTTTGCTTTCTTTGTCGATCGTTCTTGCCTGAAACTTAATTGGAACCGCGGAATAGAATTTTTAATAATGTCCACATTTTTGTGTATGAAAATGGGATGAAATGTATATGTAATAAATGTATTGTATATAGGCACGTTTTTGTATATACTTTCTTTGTCTTTTTATTTTTATGTTTGGGTAAAATAAAATGGATAAGAATGAAGGGGGGAAGGCGCCACAAGCAAAGTAGCTTGATAAGCCAAGGAGGTTCGCCACAAGGAAGAATACTTGATAAGAACAAGGTTAAGGCGCCACACCAATGGTGATAAGCCTATGAACGCCACAAGGATGGATCCTTGATAAGTTCTAAGGACCAAAGCTCAACTTGCAATGGAAATTATCCAACTAAAATCTGAATTGGTTTATTCATAAGGCAATTCAGTTACATATAGGCCAAACCTTGATTCAACATGAATGAGTGAGTAAATTACATTGATTTGCATTCAACTACCTTATTGATTCAAATAAAAAACGTGTGGAGCACTTTGATGAGGATTAATGCTCATGAAATTCTTTCCATATGGGGCTGTTCTTGGTTGGCTACTGTCCTTTTGTTTCTTCCTCAAAGAAAACGTGTACCAAGCCCTCTTAATAGGAAAATTCGGTTGCATACCAAGCCCTCTTAATAAGAGAATTTGGTTGCTTGGGTGTTGTAGTTGCCTTGGCCGAATTCCCACATGTGTAAATCTCAATTTGGTAAGTTTTTAAAGCTTGCCATTATCTTCATGATTTGGAGAAGATTTGAATTCTGATTGCCTTGGCCTAATTCCTACATGTGCTAATCTTGAATAAGGAAAGTTTTTGAATGGATTTCCTTGCATTTCCACGCCATCCTCACATAAGGAAAGTTTTGGACCTCCTTGATGGCATTCCAATCTGAGTTGAATGGATAAGGGAAGTTTTTGAATGGATTCCCTTGCCTTTACACGCCATCCTCATATAAGGAAAGTTTTGGACCTCCTTGATGGCATTCCAATCTGAGTTGAATTGAATAAGGGAAGTTTTTGAATGGATTCCCTTGCCTTTACACGCCATCCTCATATAAGGAAAGTTTTGGACCTCCTTGATGGCATTCCAATATGATTTGTTTGGATTAGGAAATAAATTCCATGGTTTGATGAGCCCTTGGTATTTGCCTTAGAAGATCCCCACGTGCTCTTCCAAAATAGGCAAGACTTCATTTTGTCTTAATGGCCTTTCAAAGGTGGATGCACGATTTGTATGATGTTTCCACGTGCCCTTCTAGTACCTAATTCCTTGGCCACTATTGGACCATGTTACAAATAAATAAATACATTTTCAACCCTCATATTAGATGATTTTAATGAAACTAAATAAAATACTTAGTTAAAAATAAATCCTAAGACTAAAATAAATCCTAAGACTACCCATGAGAATAAAATCTCAATTTATTGTAAATAATAACTAAAAAACTATGATAATTTCTTCCCAGAATGTTGGCTCCAAGTGGCTCTCTTACTTGTAAGATTGTCCTCCATAATCATAGGTTGTCCCTTGGTTTATATCATACCCTCCTTCTTGAAGGGAATTTGACCTAAAATTCATGTGGTCATATTTTCCTGGATCAAAAACTCGCCTATTGAGTTGCTTAGGATCCCATACACATGCATCTTCTTCTCCCAGATTAAAAGCAATTTTCTTCAACCTTTCAATCCACCTTTCTACATATTCATAAAGGGTTTACCCCTTTGACAAATAAGTTAACAATTTGACAAACACCAATGACTTTTTTGGAAGGAGAAAAATGAGTAATTTCTGAATACCCATTTTCACAATTATATATGATGTTTCATCATTGTTTGTCTTCAACAATTGCACATGATCCACAACCCCATTATGTAACACTAATGACTTCTTTGGGAAATAATTTACAAACTCCCTGCAAAAATTGTTCAACAAATTTTGATAAACAATTTTCATTAGTTGGGTTAGCGATAAGAAAGAAATTCCCACAAGAGGGTAGGTATAGGGGTTGCCTTGAAACTAAAGCACTCTTAACCTCACTTTGAATTTTTCTCCTAGTGTTTGCACTCATTGTGTTTACACTTATTGTTTTTTCACTCAAAGCACTTTCACTCAAAGTAATTTCACTTACAGTATTCTAATCATTCAAAGTATTCCCATCACTCAAACTGTTTTCCTCACTCTCAAGTGTTTCCCTCAAACCTTCCCTACTCACAACAGATTCACTCAAATCTTCCCTTCTTACAAGGGATTCACTCATGACTTCGGGTTCTCTTGTTCTTCTTGTGGTTTCATATTGTAATGCCTTTTTGAACACCCTTATGAAGTCTATTGGCTCAGACTTCCTTTGGATGGGCTTGGGTTGGCTTGGTAATATTTTGTGATTGGCTTGTCGATAGTCTTTTGGAGCATATCTACTTCTCCTTTCTGATTTGAAGCCACTTGAATCAATAACATGACGCCTCTTAATTTGAATCCTCAATTGCTCTATTTCCCTTTGGAGGGTTTGGAGTTGGGTGTTCATCATCTGAAAGATTAAGGACATGTTTTCTGTCCTTGGAGATTTGGTTGAACTTCTGTCTGGACTGGACATTATGACGGACTTTCAAGCAAGAAGTGGCTCTAATACCACTTCATGAGCCCTTGGTATTTGCCTTAGAAGATCCCTGTGTGCTCTTCCAAAATATGCAAGACTTCATTGTGTCTTAATGGCCTTTCAAAGGTGGATGCACGATTTTTATGATGTTTCCACGTGCCCTTCTAGTATCTAATTCCTTGGCCACTATTCAACCATGTTACAAGGAAATAAATACATTTCCAACCCTCATATTACATGATTTTAATGTAACTAAATAAAATACTTAGATTAAAATAAATCCTAAGACTAAAATAAATCCTAAGACTACCCATGAGAATAAAATCTCAATTTATTGAAAATAATAACTATAAAACTATGATAATTTCCTTCCAAGAATGTGGGCTCCAAGTGGCTCTCTTACTTGTAATATTGTCCTCCACAATCATAGGTTTTCCCCCTTGGTTTATATCACCTAGCGTAAGCTCACTTGTGCATTGTTTCTTGGCTTAACTTCGGCACATTTTTGGCTTGAACTTCCACTTCCTATTTTCTTCTCTTTTTCTCCTAAAAACTCACTAAGAGGTTTGGAAAAGAGGTGTACAAAACATATGTAACAAATATTGGGAATTTACTATATTTGCATAGGATAAGTGCCTTAAATGTATATGAAAATTAGGTACTTTTGGCACTTATCAACCTTGACTTTGACTTTGTTGATTGTTGATTTGTCAATGTCTTCAAGCTTGTCCAGGAATTTTGCCTAAATCTTTGTTTTCAATCTTTGTTGTCGAACTTTGTCTTCATCAAAATCCATGTGATGCATCCTTGCATATACAATCTGCACATTGAGGCATGCTGGTATTTTCTGCTACTTCATGCTATCTTTATAAGGATGAGAAACGCTATTCTATTGAGGTAACTAAATATCGTGGTATGATAAGATCTTTACTTTAATTAATATCAAGTAGACCCGATATTATGTTTAGTGTGTGCCTCTATGCTAGATATCAAAGCTAATCCTAAGGAATCACATCTCATGGCTACTGAAAGAATTATGAAATATTTGAAAGGAACTCTAAGCATGGGATTATGGTATCCTAGGCATTAATCATTATGCCACAAAGTGTAAGATTTTGACACTTTAACTTTAAAAAAAATTAAGTTTTCTACACTTAAATATGTCATTTGATTGAACCATGTAACCTTGTGATGCCATATTGTCGCGTTACCACCTTATGTTGTTTTTTGGTGTGTCTCGAATTCATATATTTTTCATGCATTGATGCTTGGATTCTTATGGTTGATGTTTGGATGTAAAAATGTGTTGTCTTCATTACTTCATGGTTGTCCATTTTTGTTTGGATGTTCTAAATGCTAAATGAAATTAACAAGCTTTTCACTTAGAAAATCCTAGGAAATGTGCTAATTGAAAAATTGTGTATGCCTTCTAAGGATTGGACTGTGTGTACAATTATTTTCATCATAATTACTTGTTTATATTGGAATTTCTACCAATCACTTGTCATAAAGGAAATAATATGTTGCATATAGTTTTCAGCCTAACCCCAAAAGTATGGGTGATAAGTACCAAAATTACATAATTTTCATACACTTTTCATGGCACTTATCTTATGCAAAAATGGGAAAACCAACTTAATTCAACACTTTTTAGATATATTTTGTGTGTTTAAATTATATAATTTATCATCATCTCTTGTCCAAGTTTTCTTTGAGTTTTGTAGGAAATTAGATCAAAAAGAATGCTTAGGCTTGAAGAAAGAAAACTTACTTCACCTTGAAGAAATCAAGCAAAATACACACATGTGTGCTTAAAAAAAAGCATGGTAAGGTGTATGCTTAAACTTAAGCATGACTAAGCAACTTGGTCTTGGTTGGAAGAAATTAAATTCAAAGAAAAGCTTGTCACAAAGCTGTCCAACCAAACATTGATAAGTGCCAAAAACCAATCATGCACTTATCCTATGCAAATCATGCAAAACCAATTTAATTCAACACTTTTTAGATATATTGTCATACTTTGATTATATGTTTTCTCCACCTCTTTTCCAAATCTTTGTGTGAAGTTTATTAGGAAAAATAAAGAGAAGAAAAAAAATCAAGAAAAATAGTCAGGCAAGGAGGTGTCCACATAAGCCACTTTTGATGCACACATGACAAGCTAAGTGCTTGACCACAAGCATGGACCAAAAACATGAAGCTGCTCATTAGGCAGCCTGGCGTGGACACTCAAGCCTGGCACAAGCCAACCTACTGAAGCAGACAGTTCATCGTGAACCTAGGGACCGCCCAGTTGGAAATACACACCTAGCCAGAGTAGGACAAGCTGCTCCAGCAGGCAGCTCAGCATGGCCACCTACATAGCCAGGCGGGCTAGACCTAGCAAAGGAATCAACTTGACTTAGCCACTAAGAAACAATGACACCATGCATGACCTCACTAGACAAGGCCTCTGAGCACTTTTCATAATAGCCCATAATAGCCTGCTCAAGTAGGTCACAACTACCTTTGGTGAGTCAACACCAGGCAGCTGACTAAGCTGCTTGGTCATGGCCCAAACCCATGCTGAAGGGTTTGGTGCACCCAACGTGGACAAAGACAGGGCCAGGTGGTTACGAATTGCCTATAAATAGAGGCCCTCTTCAACATCATTGATACACATTCTTCTTCCATAATTCTAAATACTTTCAAGACTCCATTTTTCACTTCTTCTCTCTAGACATTTATGGTTAAAGTTCTAGGCTTGTTTTTAGGTAAATTTTTGTAATTTTTTCATAGAATTCAAGAGGAGAAAGGAGATGGAAAATGTGATACAAAAACATAATTCTGTAATCTCGTTTGGATCCAAAAGCATCTCATCCTTGGATAGATGGCTTATGCTCCTACACATTGATTTGGAATATGGTGCAATGTTATTTCCTTTCTTCATTTGTATCATATTTTTATTTTAATACATTCAAGTTATTACTTTTGGTTAGGTTTTGATTCATTAAGAAGTTATTAATGCGGTTTTAGCTTGATCACCTAAAGCTTGACTTAAAGATCCAAAAATGCTTCTTCTTAAAGTATTGACAAGTGAACTAATAAGTCTTAGTTCACTTGCCAATTCAAAGCATCTATTTTAAGCAACTTTGGTTCAATGCTAAATGATGTTAATTAATGGAGCCTGAAGTAGGGTGTGACAACTTGCTCCGACAAGTGGCACTAAACTATTGTTCTAAACTAAGGTTCAATGCTAAATGATGTTAATTAAGGTTTGAAAATCATCTTATCATACTAGGACACTAGATGAAGGATTTAGAAATGAAGTTTGGAATTAATCAAAAAGTATAACACATAACTTGTTAATGTTTTCAAAAAAGCATTTGAGTCTAGAAATAATTCCATTTTTCAAACCAATCTTCTCCTCAAGAATTTGTGACTATTAGTTTATATTTTTCCTATTTAACTTTTATGCAAACATAAAACAAAATAATCAAAAAGTTGATTAAAAGATTGCTCAAAACATAAGTTCAAACCAATTCATGGTTTCTAACTTTGTACATAGGAATAATATGCAAAAGAGTGCAATCCAATCAATGGATTTTACTTGACAAATAAAGAGTGATGAATAATAATCTAACGGCTAACTTTTATTTTCTGTCATTTACTTTCCGTAACTAACATTTACTTTTTGTCATTTACTTTCCGCAACTAACATTTACTTTTTGTCATTTACATTTCTGCAACTAACATGTATTTATTGCTTTATTATTTTATTCTATATACCAACCCGTCGAAAGAAATAGTATGGTTAACTTAATAACATTTATGGTTAACTGCTAACTTTATTATTTTGTTCATTTTATTCTTTGATACCAACCTTTCATAAGAAATAGTATGGTTAACTTAATAAAATGAGACTGACCTTTATGGTATGGTTAAAAGAAACCTGAAAAGGGAGTGAATAAATAAAGTCCTAAATAAATTGTTCATAACTCAAAACTCTAAATTAAATAAAATAAGTTGCACACTAGGAAAATTCTTTCAATAAGTGACACGTTT
>NC_032009.1:11392170-11394704 GCF_001865875.1 Lupinus angustifolius | reverse complement strand
TCCTAGTGGAGAATCCGCTTTTCAACAAATTGGCGACATTACTAGGGAATTGATAACGGAAATTCCTACTTATATTTTTTTATTATTAGTAATTGTAAATATCATTTTTTTCTCTTTTTTATTTTTCGACATTTTTCTTTTATTTTTCTATTTTTTACATTTAAAAATCAAAAATTCAAAAAGAAAGAAAAGCTAGAATGAGTGGAGTACCCACTTGTTAATAAACCTTAATTGTTGTTTAAAAAAATAGGTGATGAGGAGGTGCCCCTCATCAACGTTTTCAAAAGAAAAACATAAGGGGGACTGAAATAAAAAAGGATTAATGGCTAGATTTTTTTTTTTAAGAATGAAGAAACCGGATCTTCAAAATTCCAAAAAGGGAAGTTACTCTTATCCTTTAAGGCTAAGTATTAACCATACACTTTTTTATGATCATATTTTATTTTGTGATACTTTAACCAACATCTCCATAAACATGCTTTAGTTGATGATTTTAAAGTTGTAAAATAAATTCTTAAAACTAATAGAATGCTTGTTGAATTTGTGCCAAAAATTATGTTTTCAAACTCGAGGACTCCTAAAATGGATGTATTTATTTGTGGTTGTTTGAATTGATATCTTGCTTGGATTGCCATAAAATTCTGTTTGGATTTCAATTTATCAATTGGACTTGAAAAATGCTTAAATATTTTTACTATAAGCATCATTTTCATGAAAAATGCATGTTGTTTGATTGGAATTTCTGTCAATCAAAATTTATTCATGAACATAATGTGTTAAACATTAAGAAACTCATGTAAATTGTTAGAGTAACCTCATGGACAATGAAATTGTCAATTCTAAATATTTACAGGAAAACAAGTCCAAAAACAAACAGACAAAAATAAGGAGTTGGCTCTAAAGGCACCTACTATTTTAGAGAGGATAGTAAAATCAAGGAGAATAGAATTTTGAGTTCTCCTAAAAATGTTGGTCAGATTGTAAATTAACAAGCTTTGATGAGCAACATGAGTTGAAATTTTGAATTTTTCTGTGATTAATTGATAATGTCATAACTTTGATAAAATGTAAACTTTTTGGAAAATCATTTATCATGAACTTGTGAATTTGTTTGAAAATCACAGAGTTGTACATAAACCAACCATGTGAGGGAGTGTAAGCCAAACACAAAAATTATGTGAGCTTAGCGAGAAACTTTTTGGTTTTGCACAATTGATTTTGTTTGTATCTTTCTTTACTTGGATGCACACAATTTGATAAGAAATGATAAAGGCAAGTTCTTTCAAATAGAATGAACCACTTGACCAAAAATGACCAACTAAAAATAGGATCATCCTTTTGAAAGTGCGCATGTCAAGAGGAGCACTTTGGAAAGCTTTCTCACTATGTGTTTAGTTTTGATGAGGACAACTTGTGATTATAAGAGCTTGAAGATCATCAACAAATCAACATGCTTAAGTCTCAGATTGGTATTACACTTAGACTCGTAATTAGTTTAGGTTGAGTCTAAGGCTTAGGTAAACTCAATACATGTCTCATATGCATAAAACTTTAAATCATTTTAAGTTTTGAGATATGTCATTTATAATATGTTCATGCATCATATAAATACATGTAATATGTGCATCCTAGGCATAAACTTAGTGTTGAACATGTATAAATTAAGTGCATAACGTATTTAAGTTTTGTAATTTGAAAATACACTTAGAAATATGTTGTTAATCGATTAAGGCATGATTTAATCGATTAACATAAGTTTTTGAAAAGTTGTTGAAACTGAAAACATGGAAAAATAGAATCAGTTAGTTTTTGAAACACGTTAATCGATTAACCAAGGTCTTAATCGATTAACTGGGCTGCTGAAGTGATTCTATATAAACTGTGTTTACAGAACTGAAGCCATAACTTGCATGTTGCATTTTTTAGAGAGTTAAAGCATCTTTCGTGTTAATTGTTGCATCTATATGACATTGCATTTGTGAGATTAGAAAAGAGAGAATTCTATGCTTTAGGATGGAGAGGCATTTCATGTTTAAATTCTCATTATTTCACCTCACATGTTCATGCTTGTTTTCAACTAATACATTATCATCTTACATGAGGCTTGTGTTAGAGTTTTAGAGTAAGGTCTTAATTGTCTAATTTTAGCATTGTAAATGCTTTAGATTACTCTATGTTTTTGTTGTAAAAAGTGTTGTAACATTGGGAATCTCAAGGTGTCTTACCACCAACGAGATTGTGTTGTATCTTCATTAGCTTAGAGTTCTTGATAGAAAGAATAGGTTCTTGGCTGGGGCTACACCGCAAGAAAGGTTTTCTTGGGCGGTAGGAAGGGAGTCAAACCAAGGGATAAGGTTCTTTAGTTTCAAGTAAGAGTCTAAGTGTTGTAATTGGAAGAATTGCTTGTAAAACATTATTTCAATTATAATGAAGAAAAATCTCCCAAATCAGCCGGGAGGCCTGGATGTAGTTTGCAAGTGGACACGCAAACGAACCAGGACAAAAACCTTGTTGCAGGCTTTTTCTTTCTCTCT
>NC_032009.1:11390880-11392070 GCF_001865875.1 Lupinus angustifolius | reverse complement strand
TATAGTTGTTTTAATTGCGATATTCTGTTTCTAAACTATACTGTTGTAACTCTAAAATATTTCTTAGCTCTGTATATTCGTTTCAATCTCAGTTGATTGTCGTGCAAGAAACCGAATCTGTTTGTGTAATCTGAGCTATTTTAATCGATTAAATTGATTACTACGTTAATCGATTATTTCCATTCTGTTAATCGATTAATCTGGGATTATTTCAGCATTAATTGTTGTTTTCGAAAAGCGGAAACTCTGACCGCTACACCTATTCAACCCCCCCCCCTTCTAGGTGTATTTTAGCCATTGATACCTAACAAGTGGTATCAGAGCTAGTACGAAGTACTAGCTGAACCGCGTATTCGTGATCCTAAGGGAAATATAATGGGTTCTACAAACCCGTTTGGTGGTGATGGTTCATCCATTAACCGACCACCTATATTCAGTGGTGAAGGGTATGCCTACTGGAAAGTACACATGCAAATTTTTATAGAAGCCATTGACTCGGATAGTGAACGGCTCTTTCGTTCCGCAGCATCTAGTGGACGATGAAACTAAAGACAAGCTTAAAAGTCTATGGATCGATGATGAGCGCAAGAGGGTCCAGCATAACCTATGCGCCAAAAATATCATCACATCGGCCCNAACATCATCACATCGACCCTATCCTATGATGAGTTCTTTAGGGTCTCGCAGTGCCAAAATGCAAAAGAAATGTGGGACACTTTACAAGTGACGCACAAAGGCACCAGCAAAGTCAAGCGCGTTAGATTAAATACGCTGACCCATGAGTATGAGTTATTTCGCATGTTACCTAGCGAATCAATCAGTGATATGCAAAAGCGATTTACTCATATCGTGAATCATTTAGTTGCTCTAGATAAATCCTTTGGCAGAGGAGAATTAACTAATAAAGTTTTACATTGTCTTGATAGGAAATGGCAACCAAAAGTGACTTCAATTGTGGAATCCAAAGACCTGGACTCTATGCCTCTAGCTACATTGTTTGGAAAGCTTCAAGAGCATGAAATGGAATTAGGTTGCTTGACGATGCATGAGGATTCAGACCGGAAGAAGAAGAGCATCACATTGAAGGCTACGACCTCTAAAACAAAAGAAGATAAAGATGATGATGAATCTGACTCCGATCTGGATGATGAAACAATGGGTCTCCTCGTTCGAAAATTCAGTAAATTCAT
>NC_032009.1:11390242-11390780 GCF_001865875.1 Lupinus angustifolius | reverse complement strand
AGTAATAGGTGACATATCTACGGGAGTGGTAACCCGTAGTTCCTTACGAAATTTTTGTAATTTTGTAGCTTTTGTATCTCAGATTGAGCCTAAGACCATTGATGAGGCCATTGAGGATGTACACTGGAGTATAGTTATGCAAGAAGAGCTAAACCAGTTCGAAACGTAATAATGATTGGGACTTGGTCCGTAAACCTAAAGATCATCCCGTGATTGGTACCAGATGGGTCTCCAGAAACAAACTTGATGAATCAGGCTTAATCATTTGAAATAAGGCACACTTGGTGGCCAAAGGCTACAACCAGGAGGAAGGTATCAACTATGACGAAACCTATGCCCCTGTAGCCAGATTAGAGGCCATCAGGTTGCTTCTTTCCTTTGCATCTATTATGAATTTCAAATTCTTTCAAATGGACGTAAAAAGCGCCTTCTTGAATGGTTACATTCAAGAAGAAGTTTATGTTGACCAACCGCCTGGTTTTGAAAATTTTAAATATCCGAACCACGTTTATAAACTTAAAAAGGCACTTTATGGTCT
>NC_032009.1:11389828-11390142 GCF_001865875.1 Lupinus angustifolius | reverse complement strand
ATGTCTATGATGGGAGAACTCACATTCTTTCTAGGACTTCAAATAAAGCAGCTAGAAAGTGGGATATTCATTCATCAGGCAAAATATTGCAAAGAGCTACTTAAGAAATTTGATACGGATAAATGTAAGGAAGCCTCCACTCCTATGGAGTATGCTTGCTACCTAGACAACGATGAAAAAGGAAAAGCAATAGAGGTAACAAAGTATCGTGGTATAATTGGGTCATTACTTTACTTAACTGCAAGTCGACCTGATATCATGTTTAGTGTATGCATGTGTGCGAGATTTCAATCATTACCTAAGGAATCACATTA
>NC_032009.1:11389338-11389728 GCF_001865875.1 Lupinus angustifolius | reverse complement strand
TATCCTCGGGATGCCTCACTATCCTTGGTGGGATATTCCGATTCCGATTTCGCCGGATGTAAATTGGATCGGAAAAGCACTAGTGGTACTTGTCACTTGTTGGGCAGTTCATTAGTTGCATGGCACAATAAAAAGCAAGTCTGTGTTGCTTTGTCCTCCGCCGAAGTGGAATACATTGCTGCTGGTGTGTGTTGGGCTGAAATCCTTTGGATGAAGCAGCAACTTAAGGACTTTGGTCTTAAACTGGAAAAGATCCCCATTAAATGCGCTAATACAAGTGCCATAAACCTATGCAAGAATCCTGTTTTGCATTCTAGAACCAAGCATATAGAAATTAGACATCATTTCTTACGTGATCATGTACAAAAAGGTGACTGCGTTTTTGAATTT
>NC_032009.1:11388818-11389238 GCF_001865875.1 Lupinus angustifolius | reverse complement strand
TTTCACCAAGCCCCTTCCACGGGATACTTTCTATGTTCTAAGGAGAGAACTTGGAATTCTTGATGAACAATGTCTTGATTAAAACTGTTTAGATGTTTGCTTTATGTTTTGCCTCTATATGTTTATTTGTCTCTTGTTTTAAATGATATCTGTTGAAGTGCAAAATTTTATCTCATAATAACTCCTTGTCGTGATTACAAATGTGTTAATCGATTACCTGGGCGTCATTTTCTGAAAAATCAATTTTTACATGATTTTAATCGATTAACTATGCCCGTTAATCGATTAAAACTAGCAGTTTAAGTGCAGACAGCACCTCAGTTTCACGTTTTTTTCGGCATTTTCTCCACCTCTTCTCACTTTTGAGTCTCTGAAATTGTAACTCAACTGACCCAAGTGCACTAAGCTAGATAAACCTCA
>NC_032009.1:11388338-11388718 GCF_001865875.1 Lupinus angustifolius | reverse complement strand
ATGTCGACTTAACCTGGATGGTGGAACAAAATTTCAGTTTTCCGCATGATATGGAGGCTCAGGGAGCCGTTAAATTTCTGGAATTAAAGGGACAAGTTTACCCTGCTCTAGTTAGGGAATTTTATGCAAATTTCAGATATAAGGATGGGAAATACTGGTCTATGATTTCTAGTAAGTTTGTTTGAGATTAGTGATGAACTGTTTATGAATGTCGGTGGATTATCATCTTCAGGTTATGGAATAGGAGATTTCTCATGGGTTAAGGATAACTTTGACCCTATGGAGGTTTATAAGTCATTCCTTAGAGGACCTCATTTGTATATTCAGGGTCAACTGACCAAGGTTGGGTCATTATCTGTTGAGAACAGGCTGCTACATTA
>NC_032009.1:11387064-11388238 GCF_001865875.1 Lupinus angustifolius | reverse complement strand
AATGTAATGATTAATTGGCCTGAGGAAATATTGAAGATTTTGAATAGTGTGTCTATGTCTCAGTCAAAGTTGCTTCCCTACAGTATATTCATTTCACGCATTGTGGATTATTTGCATATCGATGTTTCTGACACCATCATTGTTGAGTATACTGATAAGGATCATCTGGTTGGTGAGAGTCTAATTCATAAAATGGGTATATACAAGTATGGTACTACTTGGCAATACCAGGAAGACTACACTACTATTAATCTGGAGCTGTCCGATGATGATGATCAGGGTGGCATGGGTGATCAGAATGCTACAAATCAGGGGGAGCCCTCTAGGACAGCATCATAGGATTCTGTTTTTGGTATGGCTCATATGAAAGTTATGGAGCAAAGGCTCAACAACCGTATGGATATTCATTTTCAAGGGTTGAAGGACTCATACTTTGCAGGTATGGAACAGTATGAAGAGCGTCAAACTGCCTATTCAGACAACCAATATCAGTCGGAGAGAAATCTGATTCAATCAATAGTCGAAGCTTAGAATGCCTTTATTCGATCTACTGCTGAAGCTCATAATGCACTGCTTTGTTCTGAATTTCAGAAGTTGTCTATGCTGATCAGGGGTGACCAGAATGTTGCTATTCCTGATGATCAGATTGATCTTCCTCCACCTCAACCATAGTTTAGAAGACTTTAGACCTAGGGCATCTTACCCATAGGCTTATTTCTTCTATATGCACTTTATGGACTCAATTGTTGTTACTGTTTCAAGACTTATTTGTGCTTCTTTATTTGTCTCTGTTTTACATATTATGGTTTGTAATGGTTGCTGAATACTTTGACTCTTTATGCTATGTTATTAGTTTTGTGCTTAATTATGTCAAAATAGCTTATTTGGTTGTGTGAATGGTTCTTGATCATATGAGATGCTTATGGTGCATAAATTCAGCTAGTTATTGCACTACATTGCTTATCATGCTAATTGATACAGTTAATCTTGTATACCGTTCTCTTTACCTCTTAGTTATTTTACTGTCTAAACAAACGCATTTGTTCAAGCCACCGAAAATGAAACAGGTTAATAGTTAAATCCCAAAATTAATTCATTAACTTTGTTTTATGTTTAACTACATATCTCTGCCTACTTTTGACCTGGGTTATCTTTTTGATAATATCAAAAGGGG
>NC_032009.1:11374131-11386964 GCF_001865875.1 Lupinus angustifolius | reverse complement strand
TAAACTGCGTTTTTAGAACTGAAGCCATAGCTTGCATGTTGCATTTTTTAGAGAGTTAGAGCATATTTCGTGTTAATTGTTGCATCTACATGATATTGCATTTGTGAGATTGGAAAAGAGAGAATTCTATGCTTTAGGATTGAGAGGCATTTCATGTTTAATTTCTCATCATTTCACCTCACATGTTCATGCATTCCTTGATGTTTTTGTAAAGATTTTGTATTATGTAAAATATGTTTTCAACTAATACATTATCATGTTATATGAGCCTTGTGTTAGAGTTTTAGAGTAAGGTCTTAATTGTCTAATTTGAGCATTGTAATTGCTTTAGATTACTCTATGTTTTTGTTGTAAAAAGTGTTGTAACTTTGGGAATCTCAAGGTGTCTTACCACCAACGAGATTGTGTTGTATCTTCATTAACTTAGNNNAAAGAATAGGTTCTTGGCTGGGGCTACACTGCAAGAAAGGTTTTCTTGGGCGGTAGGAAGGGAGTCAAACCAAGGGATAAGGTTCTTTAGTTTCAAGTAAGAGTCTAAGTGTTGTAATTGGAAGAATTGCTTGTAAAACATTATTTCAATTATAGTGAAGAAAAATCTCCCAGATCAGCCGGGAGGCCTGGATGTAGTTTGCAAGTGGACACGCAAACGAACCAGGATAAAAATCGTGTTGCAGGATTTTTCTCTCTATCTCTCTCTCTCTTTATTGCTTTAGTCGATTACATTGTATAGTTGTTTTACTTGCTATATTCTATTTCTATACTATACTGTTGTAACTCTGATATATTTGTAAGCTCTGTATATTCGTTTCAACCTCGGTTGATTGTCGTGCAAGAAACCAAATCTGTTTGTGTAATCTGAGCTGTTTTAATCGATTAAAGTGATTACGTTAATCGATTATTTCTATTATGTTAATCGATTAATCTGGGGTTATTTCAGCATTAAACATTGTTTTCGGAAAAGCGGATACTCTGACCACTACACCTATTCAACCCCCCCTTCTAGGTGTATTTTAGCCACTGATACCTAACACCTTTGTTAACCCTTTTGTGCCTTAAAAAGAAAAATTATGTTTTCAAACACAACCATTGAGCCTAATATGGAAATACAAAAATGAAATATCATATACTTTTCTAAGTAAAAAGAGAGCATTTTTTTTTTAAAAGAAGGGTGATTGAAAAAATAAGTTGGGGGAATGGTTGGCCATGTAACAAAGTGTTGAAAAGAAATTTTCTCAATCTCTTTACAAATAAAAAAATTAAAGAAATGCTCCAAAAATAAAAAGGAGTAAAAATCAAAAAATTAAGTTAGGGGGAATGGTTGGCCATTTAAACAAGTTGAATTTTGAATGAAACACTCACCCATTTGGTTCCATTCTTGAACCTATGTGAAAATGCATCTCTTTGACTGATAAAATTTTCAATAAGTGAAGTGCTACATGAATTTTTGAAAAGATGTGTTCATTCTTAGTTTGAAGCATTAGGAGTCAAAATCACATGATCATAAACACATCTCATTAAACTTTGAAATGATGCATAGTTTTGATCTTGTCCAACATTAATTTTTCCAAAGCTAAATAGTTGTTATTTTACCTTTTTTGGGGACAAACATAGTCTTAAGTTGGGCGGAGTTGATAAGTGCCAAAAAACCTAATTTTCATACACTTTTCATGGAACTTATCCTATGCAAAAATGTGAAAACCAACTCAACACTTTTTAGATAAATTTTGTGTGTTTGAATAATATAATTTTTTATCACCTCTTGTCCAAGTTTCCCTTGAATTTTGTAGCAAATTGATTAAAAAGAGTTAATCCAAAAGATAGACAGTAATTCATGCCAAATCACAAGCCAAAAATTCCAAAAAAAATAAATGCTCAAAACAAACAAGCTAAGCAGGTGATCTGTGCTTAGCTTGCCACCAAAAAGATGACTTAGGCTTGAATAAATGTACCTTTCTTTACCTTGAAGAAACCCAAGCTAGCTATGCAAAGCAATGTACGACTCAAAAGCTTACCTAGACTTGAAGAAATCATGCCAAAAGTGTCGAGTAACCAACTAAAATCAGCTCAAGAATCATGGAACAAAGGTTGCTTCAGCTTGAAGAAAGGTTGGTTCCTTCACCATGAAGGAACCAGGAAACCAGGTGTGGGCCAAAAGGGGGCTTGGCCAACTCATCAAGCAACTTTCCTATTCATTACTTGAAGGACTAGAACATGACCTCATGCATGACATATGTTCTGCATAGCCAAGTAGGAGGTGTCAACATGCATGTAACATAGTCCACAATAGGCTGTCCAAGATGGGACAAGCTCCTGACCCGCCAGCTTTGGGTGTGCCAAACCGCTTGACAAGGGCGTTGGGTGGCCTGGAAGGGGGCCAGGTGGCCCTCACAATGCCTGTAAAAGGCACACCCATTCCTTCACTTTAACACATTGTAAACATTTTCTAAATTCTTCTTCTTCCCATTTCGGTTCTCTCTCTTTTTAGATTGTTCTTATGATGTTCTTAGACTTTTATTTCATAGAAATTCAGATGGAATGGAGTAGGCAAATAAAGTGCAAAAACATGATTTTGTAACCTCATTTGGAATCAAAAGCATATCATCCTTGGATATATGGCTCATGCTCCTATACATTGATTTGGATTATGGTGTAATGTTATTTCTTTTCTTCATTTGTATCATATTTTGATTTCAATACACTCAAGTTATTACTTTTGGTTAAGTTTTGATTCTCTAAGAAGTTCTTAATGTGGTTTTAGCTTGACCAACTAAAGTTTGATTTAAAGATCCAAAAATGCTTCTTCTTAAAGTGTTGACAAGTGAACTAATAAGTCTTAGTTCACTTGCCAATTCAAAGCATCTATTTAAAGCAACTTGTATTCAAGGCTAAACAATGTTAACTTCACATTTTATATGAAAGTTTTACTCAAATTATATATGAAACTTTTACCTCTTTGAGTTAGCTTCAGATTCTTTCGAGCACTTTAGCCCAAGAAATGATCGTTTTCACCTAAACTGTTCACATTTTACAACTTCCATCATCATAAAGATTGCACGGTGAGTTTGATCAAGATGGAAAGAGATGCGGAATTTTGGTTCAACATGAGAGTTTTATAGTGTTCTTATATATTTCAAATGATATATTACTCGTCTCGTTTGGACCACTGAAGCACCAAATACAACATACTCTATTGTAATGGTTGATGGAAGCTAAAAATGAACAACTAAGTGTTTTTCCATGAAAATCTCAAATTAGTGTAAGAGGTCAAAACTCAGTAAGTTATAAAAATAATGCATATATTAAATCTAATCATTGTTATAATATAATAATTATAGTGTCTCATTTATGCATTCGTCAACGGTTTTGTTTTCCCATTATTTCTTCTTATGACAATTGTAGTTTCTATATTATAGAGTAAATCCATATGCATGTAACAATAATATAATCACATCTTTTTTTGCAAATTGGGGAAGGAATGAGAGGTGAATCTAAATACCCAATCTATAATAGAGAAATTTAATCCTAATCTTGTACATTTTGATCGTGTCACACGCTACTTTCTCTTAATCATCTTCATGTTGTTGGTTCTATATGAAACGTTTGAGTGATTCTAGCACATTGATAGTCGTTGACCCAGAACCAGAGAATACCTTTCTATATGAAAAGTTTGAGTGATTCTAGAACATCGAGCGAAAGACATGAGCTGACATGAGCAATGGCCAAAAAAGACAACATGCCGCTTAAAGGCTACTCAACCTTGAATGCTAGAGGACTGAGGTCAAGAGTCTCTAAGTCACAAATTGAAACCTGCCATTTCACCATACTACCAGTCTTACTCTTAATCATAAGGTAGAATCAATTTGGTTGTTCTCCCTAAAAAATCCCACCAGTCACATAGACCAATTCTTGGAGTTCTCTGAGATGAATAAAATTGAAGGAGCCTCAGATGATGCAATTCACATTAGCTAGTTCTTGTTGGTTAACAAGGACTCTAACTTCACATAGAGAAGGTGAATAGATGGCTTGAATAAAAAATTAAAAACAATTCAGATACAACAGATAATCTCAAAAACTACTAGTTTTAATCGATTAAATTGATACTTAATCCATTAACAGAAAGCTTAAGTTAATCGATTAACATTAGGCTTAATCGATTAACCTTGCTGATTTTATTGAAAATATTTTTTTCTTCATATAGCACGAAGGTAGTGATTAATATGTTCTAATATGCACTTAAAGAGTTCAATGAAAGTAATTAATCAGGCAAATTCACTTATGAAATAGTCTCGATATGAATGTAATTCAAATAAATCAAAATACGATAATTGCAAGAAAGTAAAAGTGTAGGGAAAGAGAGAAAATAACACGTTTAATTTATCCTAGTTCAATTGCCAACCACTACAATCTACATCCACTCCTCCCCTACTGATCTTAGAAGATTTGCTTTTACTAAAATGAAATCAAATGTTTATACAAACACTTTTTCCACCAAGAATTCCTTTCGATATAGCTTCTAATGGATCCACACCACTTCTAACCAAGTATACCCAAATAGACCTCTTCTTCGACCTAACCTCAACCTAGGATTTCCTTCCTAAATTTCTCTCTTCTTCCAAGGTGATTCCTCACACTCCAAATAGACAAATTTGCAACTCGATTGGCAAAATGTATACAAAGTTATATGCACCATGATGTGCTAATCATACACTAAAATTCAAAACCAATAACCCTTTGATGAATCTCACAATCTCACAGATGAAAGTGAAATAATTATGTGGCACAAAGGAAAATCTTCAAAAACTATGAATGCTTGATAACAAAAGCTCTTTCATGATCCTCTTGAAGCTTGAACTTGACTCTTCATGTTGTTGAAGTTGATTTGTCCTTGTCCATTGTCTTTGTCAATCTTTAAGCTTTGTCTTCATCAAAATCATGTCATTGCCCACTTGCATTAATAATCTCTCCTTTTTGATGATGACAAACCAATCTTGCATATCTTGCATCTTTCTTGGAAGACAATCAACTTGTTTTGAGATTAGCTTTCAGCTAGAAAAGTAGCTAACGCTCACTTTGTGCATCTGATATTTTTGTATTTTGTGAAAGCGTTTTGCTTGGGATTACATGCAATGTTTATAATATATTCAATAATTATATCAATTTAAATTGAAGAAATTGTAAAAAACCAAATAATAGAAATGTAATCAACACATATAATTGTTAAGATCCATCCATTTCATAGATTAAAATCACAAGTCAATTCAATAAAGATAACATATGCCAAACACCAAAGGAAAAACAAAAATGTAAAATACATAGAGTCATACAGTACACAAAACAAAATGATAAAACAAGACACACCCTACAACTAAACCAAATAGGACTACTTATTATCGCCATATCTAGAAAAGCTACTAGGAGGTTGTTGAGAGAAGCCGCCAAAGATCGAAAAAAGAAAGTTAAGATGATCAAATTAGGCCTTGGTTGTTGATTCTGGTCTTTGAAACTCAACCATGAGCCTATCTTCCATAGCTTGAATTCTATTATCAATTCTTACATTAAGGCGTTGTTCCTTAGCATCCAAATGAGCCAAACCAAAAGATGGTTGTTGAGGCATGTTAGGAGCCTCGTCAGGATGTGGTGCTTGGTTTTGCTCAACTATATTTGCATCCCCTTCCTCATCAGAAATCTCAACCATAGTTTGATAGTTTTCCTATTGCATCCACACTCCACCATATTTATAAATACTCATCTTGTGGATCCGACTATCATCTATGAGATGCTCCCTGGGATTTATAGTAATTTCCTCTTCATTGCATTTGTTAATCCTAACATGCTCTATCACATGAAAGATAAAGATCTAATAGGCTAGCAATCTTGATGAAGATGAAGTGAAGCTTGACATCACGTTAAGAATCTCAGCATTCCAACTTACCATGGTCCCTTCCTTAATAGTGTACATACGCTTCAGATCATTACCATTTGGTTGAGCATGCTTTGTGTTTCGCTGAACCATGATGTATGCAATGAGATTATGCAGAAGCCTATTCTTAATTATCTTGGACCAAACCTTTGTTAGCTTACCTTGAACATAGTAATGCAGTTCCTCATCCATGATTAACAACATTCCCTTAACGACAATAACATATTGTCAATCCTTATACTAAAAGTTACCAAAAAACTCCTAAACTAGAGAGGGGAAAATTTTATCATGAAGCTCTAGAAAAGTATTGGCCCCTTGTGCCTCTAATTCCATTGGGAATTGAAATCAATCACACATAAGGATACCTAATCATATAAGAACATACATAAGCATGTATTCAAGCAAACAATATATGCAATGAATAAGGATAAAAAATACATCATTGAATTTTAAGCAAAACTTAGATACAACTAACAAATATATGATTCATCAAGAATTCTTAGCTCTCATCTTCATAGAAGAAAGTATCTTTTGAAGAGGCTTCGTAAAGATAACGGCTATTTTCTTTGAAGTTTCAACAAATTCAATTAAACAGTCACCTTTTTGAACAGGATCTCTTAAGAAATGATGCCTAATTTCTATATGCTTGGTGTGTGCATGTTGCTGAAAAGAAAGATTCATACCAGGAATCCGCCCCTCAACAACAAAACCTGTCACTTTGTTGAAGGGTTTATTCCTGGATTCAAATTATTTTATTTAATTAGAGTGATGAGTGATGAACAACTTATTTAATTAGTGACTTTATTTATTTACTCCATTTTCAGGTTCCTTTAACCATACCATAAAGGTCGGTCTCATTTTAACAAGTTAACCATATCATTTCTTAAGAAAGGTTGGTATCAAAGAATAAAATGATCAAAAGAATAAAGTTAGTAGTTAATCGTGCCACATCTTTCGAAGATTGGTATAAAGGATAAAAGAATAAAGCAATAAATAAATGTTAGTTCTGGAAATGTAAATGACAGAAAGTGAATGTTAGTTGCGGAAATTAAATTACACAAAATAAATGTTAGTTGCGGAAATTAAATGTCATAAAATAAATGTTAGTGGTTAGATTTATTATTCATCAATCTTCTTTAGTCAACTAACAATCCATTGATTGGATTGCACTTTTTGCATATTATTCCTATGTACAAAGTAACAAACCATGAATCGGTTTGAACTTATATTTTTAGGAATCTTTAATCAACAAATAAAATTTATAAGTTAACACTTTACTATGTTACACTCTCATCTCTTTTCAAGATTCAATTGTAGTATAGTATAGGGTTATGTTGAACCAAAGGGAATTGCATTAATAGAAGAAAACCATATATGCATATTATAGAAAAATAATGATTAACAACTTTTTGATGGTTTATGTGTTATATTGCATAAAAGTTAACAAGGAAACATAAACTAATATTCACAAATTGTTGAGGAGAAAATTGGTTTGAAATATGGAATTATTTCTAGATTCAAATGATTTTGAAAAACATTAACAAGTTATGTGTTATTTTTTCGGTTAATTCCACACATTCTTTCTAAATCCCTCATCTAGTGTCCGAGTATGATAAGATGATTTTCAAACCATATGTAATACACTAAATAATAATTAATTTCCACTCGTCGTATTAGGTTGTCACACCCTACTTCAGGCTCCGTTAACATTATTTAGCCTTGAACATAATTTGCTTAAAATAGATGCTTGATATAGCAAGTGAACTAAGGTGTAGGTTATACTGTTTAGTTCACTTGTCAATACTTTAAGAAGAAGCATTTTTGGATCTTTAAATAAAGTTTTAGGTGATCAAGCTAAAACCGCATTCAGAACTTCTTAACGAATAAAAACTTAACTAAATGTAAAAACTTAAATGTATTGGAATCCAAAGATGATACAAATGAAGAAAAGAAATAACATTACATCATAATCCAAATCAATATGTAGGAGCATGAGCCATCTATCCAAGGATGAGATGCTTTTGGACAAAAATGAGATTACAAAATTAAATTTTGTATCACATTTGCCAACTCCTTTCTCCTCTTGAATTCGAAGATAAAGTACAAGAATTTACCTAAGAAACTAGCTTGGAACCGTGGTCCCAAAGTACAAGATTTCTAGAGAGAAGAATTGAGGTATCTATGGTATGTATCTTTTCAAATGGTGGAAGAGGGTCTTTATTTATAGGAAACCATGTAACTAACTGACCCTCTTTTTGTCCATGTTGGGTGCACCAAACCCTTCAGCACGTGTTTTGTCCTTAGCCAAGCAATTTAGTCAGCTGCTTGGTGTTGACACACCAAAACTAGTTGTGAGTTACTAACCAGGCTATTGTGGGCTATTCTGAAAAGTGCTTAGGGGCCTTGTCAAGAAGGTCATTCATGATGTAATTTTTGCTTGGTGGCTAAGTCAAGTTGACCACTTGTTGGGTCTAGCCCGCCTGGCTGCTTAGTTGGCACCACTGAGCTGGCTACTTGAGGGGTCCTAGGTGCATGCTGAGCTGTCTGTTAGGTGTGTGGTTCCACGTTGAGCGATCCTAGGTGCATGCTAAGCTGCCTGCTTCAGCAGGTCGGCTTGTGCTAGGCATGAGTCTAATCGTGTAACTCTTATTGAGAAACTTCATGTTTTTGGTCCATGCTTGTGGCCAAGCACTTAGCTTGCCATGTGTGCATCAAAAGTGGCTTATGTGGACACCTCCTTGCTTGACTATTTTTCTTGATTTTTTTCTTCTCTTTGATTTTTCCTAGAAAACTTCACACAAAGATTTGGAAAAGAGGTGGACAAAATATATAATCAAACTATGACAATTTAGCTAAAAAGTGATGAATTCAGTTGGTTTTGCATGATTTGTGTAGGATAGGTGCCATGAAAAGTGTATGAAAATTATGTATTTTTTGCACTTATCAACTCCCTCCAACTTAAGACTTTTTTTTCTTCAAACAAATGGTAAAGTACATCCAAATTGGCTTTGGCTAATTTTCAAGATTAGATTGACATGATTTCAAATTTTGCTTAAGCATGCTCAAAATTTCCAATGAGATTTTTCAAGATTTGTGAATTTTTCACGTAATGCTTCAAACATCAATTCTATGCTTATGTTTATAAACACTGTGTAACAAAACCAAAGAAAATAATTTTCAATGAAAAAAGTGTTTGTTATGCACACAAGTTCAAAGATGGAAATTTTCAAGGGATATAGGTGTTTCACTCAATATTCAACCATTTGAACGTAGTAATTAGAACTTGTTCTTTGTCTCACCAATTCTCTTAAAATTGAATTTTAAATCAAGTATCATTAAGGACTTGTTTTCGGTTGTAATGATGGTAGGCTTGAAAAAGTCATGGTTTTTCTAGATATGCAAATTTATTCCAAGAGAGCAAAAATTTCAATGAAGCACTTTACTCTACTTTTCCCATAATTTTCTTTTTTGGATTTGTCATTGTATTTTTAAATGTCTTTTTGTTTTTCCATTTATTTTAGAACTTTTGTTGTTTTTGGAATGAGATTGAAAAAATTTCAAATTTCGTATTCAAGAAGCCAAGTCCACCAATTTCCCCCCAACTTTACTCTTTTGCAAACACTTTAAAAATTCACGCTCCCTTAATTTTAACTTCTGTTCTAATTTTGTTCATGGGTTTGTTCGAAAAAATAATTTACTTTGTTTGGCTCAAAGGGGCTTATAAAAGGGTGATCCTATTTTTGGTTAGACTTTGTGGCAATTTTTGGTTCAACTAAAGAATAGACATGCCTTAATTTTTTCCTATCAATCTTTATGCAATTAAGAGAACTAAAGACTAAAACAAGTTTAATTAGACAAAACAAATGGTAATTAGACAAAACAAGTTTAATTAGCTCACTCCCTCACTTGGTTTGGATTTACACTTTTGTTTTGAAAAATGTTTTTAATAATCATGTTACACAATTTTAAAATTCTAATTCAACTGGTAAATGACAAGCTTTAGCATAAAGTAATTGTATGGAGTTTCACCTATTAGTGATTTAAATGCAGTTCTATATGCCCATAAAGTATTATCCAACATTTGTGACCAGTCTTTCCTTGAGGATGAGACTGTCTTTTCCAAAATTCTTTTAAATTCTCTGTTGGATACTTCAGCTTGCCTATTGGTTTGTGGGTGATAAGATGATGCTACCTTATGTCTAACATTATAAAATTCCAAAACCTTACGTAATTGGGATTTAACAAAAAGAGATCCCCATCGCTTATATGCACTCTTGGTGTTCCAAAGTGGGTAAAAATATTTTTCTTCAAAAACTTTATAACTGTTTCTCCATCCGCTTTTGGTGTTGCTAATGCTTCCACCCATCTAGAAACATAATCAACAACCACCAAGATATATTCATTTGAAAATGATGATGGGAAACGACCCATGAAATCAATGCCCCAATAGTCATTTCTTTTCCCAATTCTACCAGATCTTTGGCATGCATCACATTTTTGAACAAATTTTTTTGCTTCTTTAAAAATAGAGGGCCAGAAAAAACCATATTGGAAGACTTTCACAACAGATCTTTCTCCATTGTAGTGTTTTCCATAGGCAAAATTATGGCAATGCCACAAACGTTTCTGAGCCTCTTTTGAATCAACACATCTTCTTATTATGTTCTTGGTTCCTTCTTTGTATAGATATGGCTCGTCCCAAACGTAATGGTTGACCTCCTTGAGAAAGTTTTGCCTTTGTTGATAGTTGAAATGATCAAGAACGATTCATGAAGCTTTGTAGTTGGCTATGTCAGCAAACAATGGTCTGTCTTGAATGAGAAATAACTTTTCATCTAGGAATACTTCAACTATTTCTCTTTCTCCTTTCGTGACTTCTTCATTGATTAATCATGACAAATGATTTGCCACGAGATTATCTTTTCCACTTTTGTCACGTATTTCTAAGTCCATTTCCTACAAAAGTAGCACCCATCGTATTAATTGTGGCTTTGAGTAAGGTTTGTTTAGAAGGTATTTGATAGAAAAATCCTGCAACACGATTTTTATCCTGGTTCATTTGCGTGTCCACTTGCAAACTACATCCAGGCCTCCCCGCTGATCTGGGAGATTTTTCTTCACTATAATTGAAATAATGTTGTACAAGCAATTCTTCCAATTACAACACTTAGACAATTACTTGAAACTAAAGAACCTTATCCCTTGGTTAGACTCCCTTCCTACCGCCCAAGAAAACCTTTCTTGCGGTGTAGCCCCAGCTAAGAACCTATTCTTTCTATCAAGAACTCTAAGCTAATGAAGATACAACACAATCTCGTTGGTGGTAAGACACCTTGAGATTCCCAAAGTTACAACACTTTTTACAACAAAAACATAGAGTAATCTAAAGCAATTACAATGCTCAAATTTAACAATTAAGACCTTACTCTAAAACTCTAACACAAGTCTCATATAACATGATAATGCATTAGTTAAAAACAGATTTTACAGAATACTAAATCTTCACAAAGACATCAATGAATGCATGAACATGTGAGATGAAATGATGAGAAATTAAACATGAAATGCCTCTCAATCCTAAAGCATAGAATTCTCTCTTTTCTAATCTCACAAATGCAATGTCATATAGATGCAGCAATTAACACGAAATATGCTCTAACTCTCTTAAAAATGAAACATACAAGTTCTGGCTTCAGCTCTGAAAACGCAGTTTATAAAGAATCACTTCAACAACCCAGTTAATCGATTAAAACCTTGGTTAATCGATTAACGTGTTTCAAAAACGTAACTGATTCTGTTTTTCCAAGTTTTCAGTTTCAACAACTTTTCAAAAACATATGTTAATCGATTAAAACATGCCTCAATCGATTAAATGCATATTTCCAAGTGTATTTTCAAATTGCAAAACTCAAATACGTTATGCACTTAATTTATACATGTTGAACACTAAGTTTATGCCTAGAATGCACAGATTACATGTATTTATGTGATGCATGAACATATTATAAATGACATATCTCAAAACTAAAATGATTTAAAGTTTTATGCATATGAGACATGTATTGAATTTACCTAAGCCTTAGACTCAACCTAAACTAATTACTAGTCTAAGTCTAATACCAATCTTGAGACTTAAGCACGTTGATTTGTTGATGATCTTCAAGCTCTTATAAACACAAGTTGTCCTCATCAAAACCAAAACATATAGTGAGAAAGCTTTCCAAAGTGCTCCTCTTGACATGCACACTTTCAATTATAATATGTTATACATATTTGGTTGTCCTACTTATGTACATGTACCTAGTGATGAACGATCTAAACTTGACCCAATGTCAAAGAGGTACCTTCATTAGATATACCAAAGGTGTGAAGGGGTTCAAGTTTTGGGATGTAGTTTGCAGAAAGTGGTGTTCAGCAGAGATATATCAATTAGCATAATACGCAATGTAGTGCAATAACTAGCTTAATTTATGCATTATAAAATCTCATATGATCAACAACCATTCACATAACCAAATAAGTTATTGTGACATAATTAAACACAAGAATAAGAACATAGCATAAAGAGTAAAAATATTCAGCAACCATACAAACCATAAAATGTCAAACAGAGACAGAAAAAAAAAAGGCACAAATGAGTCTTGAAACAGTAACAACAACTGAGTCCATAAAGTGCAATAAAGAATAAATAAACCTAAGGGTAAGAATCCAGGTTAAATCGACATACCTTACATAAGTAAGTTTGCGTCCTTAGAACTTTGCCAAACGGGTCTCTTGCAAAATGAGCGAGTAAAATGGGTCACCACGGTCCCGAGTGGATGATGAGCCAGCTTCTGGTCTTTGTCCATGATTGGCAGGAGTTTTGAACCTTTTTGCGCGACCTTGCTCCATTTTAGTTGTAGAACCCGAATTG
>NC_032009.1:11373824-11374031 GCF_001865875.1 Lupinus angustifolius | reverse complement strand
GAGATTTCTAGATGGTTTGAGAGGGTTAGGGTGAGGTTTATCTAGTTTAGTGCACTTGGGTCAGTTGAGTTACAATTTCAGAGACTCAAAAGCAAGAAGAGGTGGAGAAAAATGCCGAAAAAAGCATGAAACCGAAGTGTTGTCTGCACTAAAACTACAAGTTTTAATCGATTAACGGGCATGGTTAATCGATTAAAATCATGTAAA
>NC_032009.1:11372881-11373724 GCF_001865875.1 Lupinus angustifolius | reverse complement strand
ATGAGCGAGTAAAATGGGTCACCACGGTCCCGAGTGGATGATGAGCCAGCTTCTGGTCTTTGTCCATGATTGGCAGGAGTTTTGAACCTTTTTGCGCGACCTTGCTCCATTTTAGTTGTAGAACCCGAATTGATGTCGGACTGAGCAGAGAAGGATTAGGCAAACCTAACCTAGGGTTTGATTTGGGGAAAAATTGGGAATGTAGTAGAATATGAATGATAATGTGAGATTTCTAGATGGTTTGAGAGGGTTAGGGTGAGGTTTATCTAGTTTAGTGCACTTGGGTCAGTTGAGTTACAATTTCAGAGACTCAAAAGCAAGAAGAGGTGGAGAAAAATGCCGAAAAAAGCATGAAACCGAAGTGTTGTCTGCACTAAAACTACAAGTTTTAATCGATTAACGGGCATGGTTAATCGATTAAAATCATGTAAAAATTGATTTTCCAGAAAATGGTGCCCAGGTAATCGATTAACATTAAGTGTTTAATCGATTAAACACGGTAAAAAATGGTTTTTAGCTAGCAGAACGGTTTCAACTCTTTAGGACTTATACATGCATTTTACGGATTAATCGGAACAATTGTAATCACGAAAAGAGGTTATCATGAGATATAATTTTGCATTTCAACAGATATTATTTAAAACAAGAGACAAATAAACATATAGAGGCAAGACATAAGACAAACATCTAAACAATTTTAATCAAGATATTGTTCATCAAAAATTCCAAGTTCTCTCCTTAGAACATAGAAATTATCTCGTGGAAGGGGCTTGGTGAAAATATCTGCTAACTGTCTAGAGGTTTCAACAAATTCAAGAACGGAGTCACCTTTTTGTACATGAT
>NC_032009.1:11372370-11372781 GCF_001865875.1 Lupinus angustifolius | reverse complement strand
AACTAATGAACTGCCCAACAAGTGACAAGTACCACTAGTGCTTTTCCGATCCAATTTACATCTGGTGAAATCGGAATCGGAATATCCCACCAAGGATAGTGAGGCATCCCGAGGAAACCATAATCCCATGTTAGTTGTTCCTTTTAAATATCTTATCATTCTTTTAACAGTTACATAATGTGATTCCTTAGGTAATGATTGAAATCTCGCACACATGAATACACTAAACATGATATCAGGTCGACTTGTAGTTAAGTAAAGTAATGACCCAATTATACCACGATACTTTGTTACCTCTATTGCTTTTCCTTTTTCGTCCTTGTCTAGGTAGCAAGCAGATGCCATAGGAGTGGAAGCTTCCTTACATTTATCCATGTCAAATTTCTTGAGTAGCTCTTTGCAGTATTTTGC
>NC_032009.1:11371877-11372270 GCF_001865875.1 Lupinus angustifolius | reverse complement strand
TGTCACGAATAATACAACAATCAGAATCGAAAGATACACAGTTACCTTTGTCACAGAGTTGGCTTATACTCAAGAGGTTATGTTCTAATCCTTCAACATAAAGAACATTTTCCATAAGAGTTTGAGATGAGTTACCAACTGTTCTGGTGCCAAGGATTTTTCCCTTGTTGTTGTCTACGTACGTAACGTATCCTTTACCTTTAAGTGAAAGATCCAGGAAATTTGATCTGTCACTTGTCATATGTCTCGAACACCCACTGTCTAGGTACCATTTCTGCCCTTGTGTTCGAAGACATACCTGCAAAAAGGCTGCTTTTTTTAGGTACCCAATTGATATTGGAGTCATCTCCCTTCTTTATCCACATATAAACGCCGCTAGGTATACCATACTTT
>NC_032009.1:11371261-11371777 GCF_001865875.1 Lupinus angustifolius | reverse complement strand
CAAAACCAGGCGGTTGGTCAACATAAACTTCTTCTTGAATGTAACCATTCAAGAAGGCGCTTTTTACGTCCATTTGAAATTCATAATAGATGCAAAGGAAAGAAGCATCCTGATGGCCTCTAATCTGGCTATAGAGGCATAGGTTTCGTCATAGTCAATACCTTCCTCTTGGTTGTAGCCTTTGGCCACCAAGCGTGTCATATTTCAAATGATTTAGCCTGATTCATCAAGTTTGTTTCTAAAGACCCATCTGGTACCAATTACGGGATGATCTTTAGGTTTAGGGACCAAGTCCCAAACATTGTTACGTTCGAACTGCTTTAGCTCTACTTGCATAGCTATACCCTAGTGCACATCCTCAATGGCCTCATCAATGGTCTAAGGCTCAATCTGAGATACAAAAGATAGAAAATTACAAAAATTTCGTAAGGAACTACGGGTTACCACTCCCGTAGATATGTCACCTATTACTTTGTCGATTGGGTGAGCTTTCTTGGTTTTCCACACAGCTGGCAT
>NC_032009.1:11370744-11371161 GCF_001865875.1 Lupinus angustifolius | reverse complement strand
TCTGAAACTTTTTGAATCCTCCTTTTCTTTTTATGACTTTACTGAATTTTCGAACAAGGAGACCACTGTTTCATCATCCAGATCGGAGTCAGATTCATCATCATCTTTGTCTTCTTTTGTTTTGGAGGTCGTAGCCGTCAATGTCTCTTCTTCTTCCGGTCTGAATCCTCATGCATCGTCAAGTGACCCAATTCCATTTCGTGCTCTTGAAGCTTTCCAAACAATGTAGCTAGAGGCATAGAGTCCAAGTCTTTGGATTCCATAATTGCAGTCACTTTTGGTTGTCATTTCCTGTCAAGACAACGTAAAACTTTATTGGTTAATTCTCCTCTGGCAAAAGATTTATCTAGAGCCACTCAATGATTCACGATATGAGTAAATCGCTTTTGCATATCACTGATTGATTCGCTAGGTAAC
>NC_032009.1:11369965-11370644 GCF_001865875.1 Lupinus angustifolius | reverse complement strand
CTTCGCTAGTGCCTTCGTGAGTCACTTGTAAAGTGTCTCACATTTCTTTTGCATTTTGGCACTACGAGACCCTAAAGAACTCATAATAGGATAGGGCCGATGTGATGATATTTTTGGCGCGTAGGTTATGCTGGACCCTCTTGCGCTCATCATCGATCCATAGGCTTTTAGGCTTGTCTTTAGGTTCATCGTCCAATAGATGATGTGGAACGAAAGGGCCGTTGACTACGGATTCCCAAATATTTGAGTCAATGGCTTCTATAAAAATTTGCATGCGAACTTTCCAGTAGGCATACCCTTCACCACTGAATATAGGTGGTCGGTTAATGGATGAACCATCACCACCAAACGGGTTTGTAGAACCCATTATATTTCCCTTACGATCACGAATACGCGGTTGAGCTAGTACTTCGTACTAGCTCTGATACCACTTGTTAGGTATCAGTGGCTAAAATATACCTAGATTGGGGGGTTGAATAGGTGTAGCGATCAGAGTATCCGTTTTCGAAAACAACAATTAATGCTGAAATAACCCCAGATTAATCGATTAATAGAATGGAAATAATCGATTAACGTAATCAATTTAATTGATTAAAATAGCTCAGATTACACAAACAAATTCGGTTTCTTGCACGACAATCAACCGAGATTGAAACGAATATACAGAGCTTACAAATAT
>NC_032009.1:11333194-11369865 GCF_001865875.1 Lupinus angustifolius | reverse complement strand
GTTTCAACAGCTTTTCAAAAACTTATGTTAATCGATTAAAACATGCCTTAATCGATTAACTGCATATTTCCAAGTGTATTTTCAAATTGAAAAACTCAAATACGTTATGCACTTAATTTATACATGTTCAACACTAAGTTTATGCCTAGGATGCACAGATTACATGTATTTATGTGATGCATGAACATATTATAAATGACATATCTCAAAACTAAAATGATTTAAAGTTTTATGCATATGAGACATGTATTGAGTTTACCTAAGCCTTAGACTCAACCTAAACTAATTACTAGTCTAAGTCTAATACCAATCTTGAGGATTAAGCATGTTGATTTGTTGATGATCTTCAAGGTCTTATAATCACAAGTTGTCCTCATCAAAACCACAACATATAGTAGCAATTACACATCATTTCAAAAGGTAGATTCCAGTTTGGTGCAATTATGACAGGAGCAATTACCGAGCAATTTTTCAAAGTTTTGAATGCTTCTAAAGAGGAATTACCAAAATTAAAAGCAGAATCTTTGAGGACAAGATTGCAAAGAGGCTTAGTTGTTTTGGAAAACTCCTTGATTAAGTGGCGGTACAATCCAGTATGTCCTAGAAGGCTTATGACGCCTTTAACATTTGGTGGTGGTGGAAGCTTTTCTATGACCCCAACCTTTGCCTTATCAACTTCTATTTCTTTCCTTGAAATCTTCTACCCCAAAACAATGCCTTCAGTGACCATATAGTGGCATTTTTCCCAATTGAATATTAGGTTGGTCTCAATACATCTTTCTAGTACTGTCTCCAAATTCTTCAGGGATAAATCAACAGAATCTCCAGATACTAAAATGTCATCCATAAATATTTTGATGCAATTCTCAAATAAGTGTGTGAATATTGCCACCATGCATCTTTGAAAAGTGGTTGCTGGATTACACAATCTAAATGGCATCTTTCTGTAGGCATAGACACCGAAAGGACAAGTGAATGTTATCTTTTCTTGATCATGTGGTTCCACAGCAATTTGGTTGTATCCTGAATATCCCTCTAGGAAACGGTAGAAGGCTCGCCCTAATAATCATTCCAGCATATGATCCACGAAGGGCAAGGGGAAATGGTCTTTTCTCGTGGCTAGGTTGTGTTTGCGGTAACCAATACATACCCTCCAACCAACAACAACTCTAGTTGGAATGAGTTTATTTTTGTCATTTTCGATTATCATCATTCCTCCTTTTTTGAACAGCACTTGAACAGGACTTACCCATTTGCTGTCCGAAATTGGGTTAATCATTCCAGCTTCTAACATTTTAACCACTTCCATCCTAACAACTTCTTTCATTGTTGGATTGAGCCTTCTTTGTGGTTGAGCCACTGGTTTGTAATCATCCTCCATCATAATTTTGTGCAGGCAATAAGAAGGACTGATTCTTTTAAATATTTCAGAGTAAAACCAATCGCATGTTGGTGTCTCTCCAAGACTTGTATCAGTTTGTGTTCTTGCAAGGTGGAAAGTGAAATATTGATGATAACTGGTTTGTTGGGCTTCCCTTCTAAGAATGCATACATTAAATGAGAAGGTAACTACCTTAATTCCAGTTTTGGTTCTTTTTTATCATCTCCACCTTGATTTGTTTCAGGCTTTGTTATCAGAGAAATTTGATCACCAGAAAGACTTCTAATTAGCTTTTCTTTTTCTCTATCCTCTAAATTGAGTTCTTGCATCTCCCAATGGTCATCAGGTTGAGGATGTTCTGAGCAGATTTATTCAAGAATGTTGATCTCAAAACATTGCCCCTTATCTCATGGGTGATGCATTGCTTTGAAAATGTCAAACTGAATTTCATTATTTTCTACTCAAACTATCAGTTTTCCATTTTCCATATCTATCCCCATTTTTTTTGTCGTCATTAATGGCCGTCCCAAAATGAGTGGGATTTCCACATCTTCGGAGATGTGAATGACAACAAAATCCACAAGAATCAAGAATTTATCAGCTCTTACCAACACATTTTCTACAACCCCTTCTAGATATTTGATGGATTTGTTAGCTAGTTGTAGAGACATTCTTGTTGTCTATAGTGACATTAGGCTAACACTTTCCCCAAGATCAAAAAGTGCTTTGCCTATAGAAACTTCCCCAATTGTGACAGGAATAGTCCAATTCCTGCGTCTTTAAGCTTATGAGGAATGTTGGTTTGAAGGATTGTGGTGCAAGTTGCGTTAAGTTGGATAACTTCTTTCTCCTGATAACTCCTCTTCTGTGATAGCAGTTCTTTCATGAACTTGGAATATGTTAGCATTTGTTTAAGGCTTCGGAAAATGGAATATTGATTTGTAATGTGTTTAAGATTTCCATAAACCTAGCAAATTGCTCTTCCTTTTTAGCTTTTGAGGGAGCTGTGAGATGGGGTATTTTTATCTAAACTAGCGAGAATTGTTTTTCTTCTTTTTGTATCCCGCTAGTTTCTAGTGTATCTATTTTTTATGTACATTTTTTTCTTTTTATTTTTCTTCTTCTCTTTCTCTTTCTTTTTCTTTTTCAACAACCCTTCCCACCGTTTTTCCACTTCTGGTTGTAATACTTTCGTAATGCTCTGAAATAGCTGAATGATGTTCAGCTATGTGTCTGATCTGATCCTCCATATTTTTAATAGCATCATCTATGATTTTTTCATGCCTGACGGTGGTCTACATGAATTGCTCCAGTATTTCCTCCAGTTTGTTTTGAGATTGGTGAGAAGTTGATTGGTTGTTGATGAAATAGACCTCCTTTTGATTAGCACAACCATGACACCAAAAGTTTTGTTCCTTCTCCAACTGATTTGGCAATTCTTGTAACTTTTGGTGCAATTTGTTGAGCTTCTGTTAAAACTCCTTTATGAAATTGTTTATTTCAATTTAGATGTCGATATGCTGGCCCATTCTCCTAAAATAAAACACCAAAAAGGAAATCTGTTAATTTCCAAAAAAAAATATTATTAAGAAAAGAAATTATTATACAAAGTTTTGTAATTTACATTTTTATACAAATTAAAAAATAAATTTGTACAAAACGTAAAGAAAATTGTATGCACAATTATTAATGATATAATATACTATATAAAAAAATTCTATTAAAAAATAATTCCCCGACAATAGCGCCAATTTGTTGAAAAGCGAGATTCGTACTAGGAATCCTCCCATCAGCAACAAAACATGTTACTTTGTTGAAGGGTTTATTACTGGTTGCAAGTTATTTTATATAATTAGAGTGATGAGTGATAAACAACTTATATAATTCGTGACATTATTTATTTACTCCCTTTACGGGTTCCTTTAACCATACCATAAAGGTCAATCTCATTTTATTAAGTTAATTATACCATTTCTTACGAAAGGTTGGTATCAAAGAATAAAATGATCAAAAGAATAAAGTTACTAGTTAACCGTACCACTACTTTCGAAGGATTGGTATAAAGAATAAAACAATAAAGCAATAAATAAATGTTAGTTGCAGAAATGTAAATGACAGAAAGTAAATGTTAGTTGCGGAAATTAAATGACAGAAAATAAATGTTAGTTGCGGAAATTAAATGATAGAAAATAAATGTTAGTGGTTAGATTTAGTATTTATCACTCTTTTATAGTCACTAACAATCCATTTATTGGATTGCACTTTTTGCACATTATTCCTATGTACAAATTTACAAACCATGAATTGGTTTGAACTTATATTTTTAGGAATCTTTAATCAACAAATAAATTTTATAAGTCAACACTTTACTATGATACATTTGCATCTCTTTTCAAGATTCAATTGTAGTATAGTATAGCGTTATGTCGAACCAAATGGAATTGCATTAATAGAAGAAAATCATATAGGCATATTATAGCAAAAATAATGATTAACAACTTTTTGATGGTTTTTGTGTTATGTTGCATAAAGTTAACAAGGAAACTTAATCTAACATTCACAAATTGTTGAGGAGAAAATTGTTTTGAAATATGGAATTATTTCTAGACTCAAATGATTTTGAAAAACATTAACAAGTTATGTGTTATACTTTCGGTTAATTCCATACATCATTTCTAAATCCTCAATCTAGTCTCCTACTATGATAAAATGAATTTCAAACCTTATGTAATACACTAAATAATAATTAACTACCACTCGTTGGAGCAGGTTGTGCCACCCTACTTTAGGTTCCGTTAACTTTATTTAGCCTGAAACATAATTTGCTTAAAATAGTTGCTTGATATGGCAAGTGAACTAAGGTGTAGTTTATACTTTTTATTTCACTTGTCAACACTTTAAGAAGAAGCATTTTTGGATCTTTAAATCATGTTTTAGGTGATCAGGCTAAAACCACATTAAGAACTTCTTAAAGAATCAACACTTCACCAAAAGTAATAAGTTGAATGTACTGGAATCAAAAGATGATACAAATGAAGAAAATAAATAACATTACACCATAATCCAAATCAATGTGTAGGAGCATGAGCCATCTATACAAGGATGAGATGCTTTTGGACCCAAATGATATTACAAAATTAAGTTTTGTATCACATTTTCCAACTCCTTTCTCCTCTTGAACTATAAGAGAAAACTACAAGAATTTACCTAAAACTAGCTTGGAACCGTGGCCCCAACGTACAAGAACTCTAGAGAGATGTGTGGTATCTATGGTATGTCTTGGTATGTCTCTTTTGAAAGGGTGGAAGAGGGCCTTTATTTATAGGCAACTAGGTAACCGTCTAGCCCTATTTTTGTCCAAGTTGGGTGCACCAAACCCTTTAGCATGGGTATGGTTGTTGGCCAAGCAGCTTAGTAAGCTGCTTGGTGTTGACTCACCAAAGCTAGTTGTGAGCAACTTGACCATGCTAATGTGGGCTATTCTAAAAAGTGCTCAGGGGCCTTGTCAAGTGAGGTCATGCATGATGTAATTTTTTCTTGGTGGCAATGTCAAGTTGTCCACTTGTTGGGTCCAACACGCCTGGTTCCTTAGTTGGCACCGCTGAGCTGCCTTCTTGAGCAGCTTGTCCTACTCTGGCCAGGTGTGTGGTTCCACGCTAGGTAGTCCTAGGTGCAAGCTGAGCTACCTGCTTCAGCAGGTTGGCTTGTATCAGGCATGAGTCTGACCGTGTAAATCGTGTGCTTGGTTGAGCCAAGTTGGTGCTAGGTCAGTTGGGCGGTCTTGTTTGTCCATGTTAGGCTGCTTATTGAGCAGCTTCATGATTTTGGTCCATGCTTGTGGCCAAGCACTTAACTTTCCATGTGTGCATCCAAAGTGGCTTATGTGGACACCTCCTTGCTTGACTATTTTTCTTCTCTTTGATATTTCCTAGAAAAATTCACACAAAGATTTGGAAAAGAGGTGGACAAAATATATAATCAAACAATGACAATTTATCTTAAAATTGTTGAATTAAGTTGGTTTTGCATGATTTGCATAAGATAAGTGCCTTGAAAAGTGTATGAAAATTAGGTATTCTTTGCACTTATCAAATGCAGAACGAGATTTTTAGATTTCTATATGCTTGGTGCGTGAATGCTTAAATAAAGTAAAGAACCAATCATGTAAACACCTCAATAGATTTTTCTTTCTCATCCTTTTCAAGAGAGCATAAAGTAGCCATTAGAGTGGAAGCTTCCTTTGCTTTTTCCATATCATATGTTTTGAGAAGCACTCCAGGATACTGTATTTGAGGAACAAATATCCCATTGTCCATTTGTTTGATTTGTAGCTCAAGGAAGAAAGTGTTGGGTATCAACAAGTAAGAATACACCTAGAAGGGGGGTTGAATAGGTGTCGCGGATTACTTGTTCTGCTTTTCCTATATTTGCGCAAAACAAAAAACAGGCTATAGTTAATTGATTATGCTTGGACTTAATTGATTAAATAGTGCATATGCTTAATCGATTATGCTTGTGGATAATCGATTATCCAGACATGTACACAACTTGATTCTTTGGTTTCTTGCACATTAAGTTACCAATTACCGATTCTTTACACAGTTAATTGATTAATGAGATTATACAAAGACAGTAAACAGATTATAGCATGCAACTCATTATTAACACAATTAATCAACAAAAGTAAAGACGGAAAGTAAAGAGACTAGTGATTAGAAAGAGGTGCACAAGGAATTTTATCCTAGTTCATTTGCGGTCCACTGCAAACTACATCCAGGCCTCCCCTTCTAATTTCTTCCACTAATGTAATTGTAAGTTTATAAACACACTTCCAATTCCAAAAACCAGAAAAACTAAGCTGACCTTACTTAGCTCCTATTGAGCTTGACAACCTAGGTTTGACCTAACTAAATCGCCTACTAGGATCTTCTATCCTTTGGCGACCAGCCCCAGCCTCGGTATCGCTTGAACTAAGATCTCTTAGCCTCTGAGAAGATGATCAGGATCTCTCTTGTAGTGAAACAATTCACAAAGAGATCAACTTCCTTCTTAAAACAGAATGTATTGACTTGACTTGAGTACTTAATACTCGGATTCAACAATTGAAAACTCAATCTAAAATACAAAGCAAAAAATCCACAAGAATTACAAGACTATGTTGGTTTGTTGTTTAAAATTACTATTTTTAAACTAGGATGATATGTTATTGTAAGATTGTGGACTTTTGTTTGTGATTTTTTGTTTTAAAAGACTATTATGAGGCGTGATGGTTATTTATTTTTGTCTAAAAGCTTTCAAGTGTATTTTGAAGATAAAATGAGCCAGCCCGCTAGCCTGCCAGTTCTGCCAAATATGGGTCGGCCTGGCATGTTGAGGCCTTTTAGCATTAAGGGCCAGGTCGGGCCAGGTCAGGCCAGCCCATATTCTTGTGGGCCAAAGGCGGGACGGGCCGGTCTGGCCTGTATTACCACCCCTAACAAGAACAAAGTAACATGTTACATGAGTGAGAAACGAGTTACAATTACTCTGTTGGACAAAATATTTGGGTAATCGATTAAAACATGTGAGTAATCAATTAGAGCCTGTGAAAATCAATTACTCAGTTGGACATAATGTTTGGATAATCGATTACATCGATTAGGTAATCGATTACTGAGAGTTGTTGCACCAGTTCTCATATTCAAACTACACAGCTTTCACGCTAAATGTAATGGTTTCATTCCAATCGAATCCTACCTTTTCATAGAGGTGTTATGGTTGATTGCAAAGCCTAATTATTGGCATTGAAACTCAGAATTCACAACACACAACTCATATACACAATCTAATTTTTTCTGACATACTTGCTCTGCATTTCTTGCAACTTGTTCTTAACTTTCAGAATATATTTTATGAAGTTGCCTTAACTGTTGTTTCAAAGTTATTCAAAGCTTCTGAGCATTAGTACTAAAGTGTATAAAGAGTTATTGGATTGCAGGAGTTCATAGTTTCAAATCTTATCAAGGCAATCCTTGCCATAGTTAAATTTTTCTTCATTCACTTTATTGAATTACTTTCTTTCACAAGGGTGTGATAAGAAAGGGGATAGAGTCACTTAGTGATGTAATCCTATAGGGGGATTACATTTTTATTTTGGATCATTCTTGAAGGTAATTACTTGTTGGGACCTTTGGAATTGTATTTGTTTTGGATGTTTTGAATGTTGTTTGGTTGTGTTTTGGGTCGTGGGGTTTTGTTTGTGTTTGATGGATTTGGTGGTTGTTTGGTTGATGATTGGTGTACTTGTGATGTTGTGGAATGTGTTTGGGATATGTTTGGGGAATGTGAGAGTGCTTTATGGGTGTTTGGTCGTGGGAAATGAGGGGATTTTGGGTGGTTTTGGTGAGTGTTTGGCCATGAGTTTGGGAACAAGAAGATGGAGAAGACAAGAGGGATGGAGGCGCCACAAGAAGTGATTCTTGATAAGCCTTAAGGAATTTTCGCCACAAGATGAGTATCTTGATAAGAAAACAAGCTTGGTTGAACCAAGAACACTAGGAGGAATGCACTCACTAGCTATGGAATATTTCCAACAAAAATCTGAATTGTCTCATTTCATTTTGCTTGCCATTACATATAGGGAATTCGGTTGCCCTATTGATTCTAATTGAAAGCATATTAATTTGGCATTCAAGCCTTGATTCAAACAAAGAAAACGTGTGAAATGGTATTAAAACCCTTGATGCACTCAGATTGCTCTTTCCATATATGGCAGCTTGTGTGATGATGTATCCAGCCTTTTTTAGCACAAGGTTCACCCTCCTTGATTCATCTTCAATGTCTCACGTGTAGTCTTCTTTAAAGGAGGAGTTTGCATTTGGAAGAGTTTGAATTTTGAAAATTCTTTCCTAATTAGCATACTTGTTCTTAATCTGATTTGATTTGAGTTTTGGAACAAGTATGGAAACTTTTAATCCCTTCTCATCCGCCTCCTCCTTTTTAATGTGTGGATTGATTTGACATTGAATTTGTTTCCTTCTTTGAAGCCACACGTGCACTCCTTCTTTGGAAACCTTTTGAATTGTTTCCATAATCATGTTGCTCAATTACACTCCTTCTTTGAGGCTGATTTCCCTTGGAATTACACGCCCCCCTTCATGCTCTTCATAAGGAAAGATTTCCTTTAATTCCTTGCTGGTTGCATGCCATCTTCAAGTCCTCCCATAAGGAAAGGAATTCAAACCTGGATTACAAGTTCCTAATGGCCATTTAATAAGGTAATTTCGGCCATATTTATTTTAGATACAAAGTAATAAAAGTTCCAAAGTAAAATAGGTAACTATCAAGTTCTTAAATACTAGTGAGGGTGTTAATCCCTCACTTTATTAAATCAGCTAAAGCATGCCTTAATCAAGCCCTCCTTGGCCGTGGCCAACTTGGGGAATTTCTATGAATATGGAGCAATTGATGGGCTTGATCTCCGTGTTGGGCCTAAAGCATGCCTTAATCAAGCCCTCCTTGGCCGTGGCCAACTTGGGGAATTTCTATGAATATGGAGCAATTGATGGGCTTGATCTCCGTGTTGGGCCTAAAGCATGCCTTAATCAAGCCCTCCTTGGCCGTGGCCAACTTGGGGAATTTCTATGAATATAGAGCAATTGATGGGCTTGATCTCCATGTTGGGCCTTGCATCTTCAAGTATTCCTTTGATGAGTTGATTGAGAGATTGATGGGCCTTTTTGCTCTTGGACCGAGTCATGGGCCCTCCAAGCCCAATTAGATCCTCTTCATTGTATGCCGTAGGTAGGGTCACATCACCTAGAGAGTGAGTAAGGTACAAGGAAATCTCTAGGTGAGAATTTGTAATTGCTACTCTTAATATCTAGTGAAGAAATCTCTTGTGTTGCAAGAGTATTAGACGTAGCCTTCGTTGGACAAGAAGGTGAACCAGTAAAAAATCTCCAAGTACTCTCTTCTTCCTTAACTCCTTAAATTTATTTGATATTTTCTGCATAACTTTTCCATTGCTATTAACTCTTGAATTTTGCAGAAACATTTGTCATACTTTTTAAATAACTAATTCACCCCCCCCAGAAAATAAATTACCCTATGGTTAAAGTGAGGAGAGCAACACACATCAACTTACAACAAGAGGCAAATTGCAGACAAAGTTGATTGTCATCAAGCAGATCTAACAATAGATTGTCAGATCCAACAATAGTTTGTCATCATCAAAATGGGGAGATTGAAAATGCAAACATGCATCAATGAGCAAATTGTATATGCAAGAAAACATCACATGGATTTTGATGAAGACAAAGATTAAGGACAAAGTTGTAGACAAAGATTGATGACAAAGTTGTAGACAAAGTTCAATGACAAGTTTTGTTGAATCTTGGTGATTAAAGATTTTTTTTTCAAAGAACGAGAAATGATTAATCGATTAAGTTCTTGGTTAATCGATTATATGCAGAAGTAGTTAGTTGATTAAGGAACGAGTTAATCGATTATACAATAAGGAAATTTGTAGAATTTTTGATTAATCAAACAACGATAATCTTTTATCGAACCACCTATTCACCCCCTCTAGGTGAAGTGTAGATTCCTTGTGTACCAACATTTGTGACCATTCCATAATTCATAAGGAGTTTTCTTTAGAATAGGTCAAATTTATATTTTGTTCGAAATGTAGCAGGTAATGTGAACAACTTCAGCCCAGAAGTACCTCCAAACATAATTATAATTAGGCAATGTTCTAGCCATCTCTTGAAGAGATTTATTCCTCCTCTCAACTATACCATTTTGTTATAGTGTTATCGAGATTGAGAAGTTATGGGTTATTTCAATGTCCTTAAATAACATCACGAATAACTCATTTTCAAGTACTAGACCATAGTCACTCCAGATTGAAGTGATACACAAACATTTTCCATAATGTACACCTTTTTAAAATGCATAGAAGATACTCATCCTTGTGAGTCAGGAACATAACTCATGCCCATCTAGTGTAGTAGGTTAAGACCTCTAGTGTCTTAAACACAATCTAAGTGTTAAATCCTCTTAAGTTTTGACGATTCAATATATATTAAGTAAGATTATATTGAATCATTTGAACTTTCTAATATATTTATCTTAAGTGTATAGAAAATAAGATGAGTACTACAATATACTCGAACTAGTGAAATATTGTTTTCACACTGATCTTATATTCTTAAGATAATATCTAAAGCTCATTCTCAAAATCACCTAAAAATGGCATGTATGTGTTCAAAATTCATGTGTTCAAGACCGACTTATATTCAAGATTTATCTACATTCAAGACCAGCTTGTATCTAAGACCCGTTTGTATTTAAGACCTGCTTGTATTCAAGACTTGTCTACATTCAAGACCTGCATGTATTTAAGACCCGCTTGTATTCAAGACATGCTGCCTTCAAGGCATATCTTAAAAATTGTTAGATCAATGAACTATAATACTCCTTTTAAAAAGATGCACTTATAATGTGAAATCTCAAAAGTTCAATTGAGAATTCAAGTCATCAATCAAAGAAAAATGAATAATCAACATAATTGAGCCTAATATAAGTAAAAGTTTGGCCATTGGTTCATCTAATTTTGCATAAAGCAAAAAAAGTCATGTGATTATTATAAGTGGAAAGTTCTCATTAGAAATATAAATGAAACATAAAAGGAAGAGTTTAAAATCTATGCATCGTCATTTTACATTTTTTTATATTGTCAATACATTATCTATCATTAATTTGAATTATTTTTTTAAAAACTATTAATAATTAACATAAGAATTTATAAATAATTTGCTAAAAATAAAAAAATATTATTACTTTGTACATATTAAATCCTTGAAATAAAACCAAAACAAGAAGAGATACTGTTTCTCCCCCTCTTCTCGCTTTCCTTCCTTTACACCCTCAGCAGCACCGACTCTACGGTTTTGCTCTAATACTTCGTTCTCATTGATGCCATTTTCGTTTCTTCAATTGGATCAATATTAGTAGTAACAATGATGGAAGGAGCGAGCAACGGAGGGATATTATACCACGAGGTACAAGAATCGAAACTTTGCGCAATGCATTGCGTGAACACGGTTCTCCAAGGTCCCTTCTTTTCTGAATTCGATTTGGCCGCACTGGCCTCTGATCTCGATTGCAAGGAGCGTCAGGTCATGATGCCCGCTCTCTCGTCTGGCGATTTTCTTTCTGAGGAGTCACATAATGTTTCCCTTGACGGTGATTTTAGCATCCAGGTTCCTTTTTTCTACCCCTTTTATTCATTTTTTATATTTTTCATATGTAAATTGATTTTTAAGTTAAAAACGGATGCTTTTCCCGTTTTTTTTTTTGAATGAAGTGAATGGGAATCTGTTTTGGTCAACCTATCTTAGCCTTGCATTGTATGCAAAATTGCAATTTTCGTCATTTCGAGTGTGCTTGGTTAGATTAGATTATGTATGAAAAATAGATGCAACAACATCCTTGCAACAAAGTTATACTTTGGGTGAGGAGGACTTTGTAACACAAATTTAACCTTTGGGCCAGCTATCTATATGAAAAATAGATACTGTCTGAAAAAACGATTTTAAAACAATGAGTTTTACTTGGATTATGTAAAATTATGACTATTATGTACTAAATTACAAAAAAAGTACGGAGTTGTATGTTTAGACTAACAGTATATGTTTGGTAGTTTTGTGTTTGAAAATTAGCTTTGAATATATATCATTTAATTAATAAATTATAGGATAATTAATTTTATGTCCAGATATCTCTTTGAAAAAGCAAATTTAAGATAACATGCTTTGTTTGTGTAATAAATTACGTTTATTAGCAGTGTTTTTATTGAAGTTGTGGTTACATTGCGTTTACGACAATTGCAAAAAAATTCGTGAAAATACAGCTGCAATTGTGATCGCGATGTTGTGGCGGTTACACCTGGAACTACAATATTGCATTGCAACTAAGACTATGAATTGCAATTTAAAACACTGTCTATTAGTTACTCATTATCAAAGTAAAAGTTATGAAGTTGTATGTTAAAATTAATATGATTGGTAATTGGTGAAATGTGCAAATGAGCATGGTTTTGAAATAATCAAGCAAATGTTTTTCAAATAAGCTTTTAGGATTATAAGCAAAGCTAATTGTTTTTCTTAAAGATGGAAACACTTATCGAGATTGCAGAAGGGTTGGGTTCAGCAATAAATTATATTATACCTTAAGAATGTGCTTATGCTGTGCTGATTAGGTCCTTCATGTTTGCGACTTTGCGTATGACATATTTTCATGTTATATGTAGTTATGTACTGCTGCCTTTATTTTGTTAGAGATTTAAATATCTAGTAAGGTTGTATTGTAGAAGTTAAAGCAGAGTCTTGATACTTTTTAACATTGATGCTATCAGTTTGCTGTATTCTTCTCGCCATGAATTTGTTGTTGCTTTTGTAATTTGGGTTTTAATTAAATAGAGAAATTCTTATTGAGTTGTTTTCAAGGTTAAAAATATTACTGCTGCCTTTCTTTTGTTGGAGAATTAAGTAACTAGTAAGGTTGTTTTATAGAAGTTAAAGCAGACTGTTGATACCTTTTAATTTGGTTCTATGAGTGTGCTGCATTCTTATTGCCGTCAATTTGTTCTTCCTTTTGTAACTTGGGTTTTAATTTAATAGAAAATTTCTTATTAAGTTATTTTTAAGGTTATAAATATATTGTAAAATTTTAAGTATAGTCTTTATGCCTACATTTATGTTCACTTTGGTTTTGAATATGTTCCCATCTCTCTGCCACTGTTCATAACCCATATGTTTACACAATGAATTGTGGGACATTAAAAAAACAGATTGTAGGGGGCAAATTGAAAATCAATCTCACGTGTCTACAATATATTTTTGGGGACAAAAAACATTTCTCTGGATTTTGTTCAAATGATCATTTCAAACATTTTTTGGATTCGTTTAGTGATGAAGAAATGAATTTTCTTTAAAATGTAGCATATCTTGAGCTGGGTTTCCAGACAGCTTGTATGAAATGGAAATAGAGTGACCTTGCACTTCCAAATTAGCTGATTATCCATTAAAGTTCTTTTCATTAACAACTAACATGCATGAATAACAAATATGTTTGAATTCTTTAATTAAACAAATTTTCCTGCTTAAATAATTAGTACTTGCAAATTGTTTCACCAGGGCATCACTAGTTCACCGGAATTGAAATTTAGGTCCTAGATGTGTCGCAATTTATTTTCCCACGTGCAATGTGATTCATGGTCAATATTCAATAATCTGTGTGGTGATTAATCTCGTACCAACATATACAGTGCTTCTTTCTGGGCCAAATTTGACAATAAATAGGGTTCACTGAAGTTTTGTGCATGTTTGAATTACAAACCCATTTGGAGCCTGTTGTTTGTACGTTTCAGATTGTCTGGCTGTGGCCTTGATTTTCTTTGGGACTGGATTTCCTTTCATATAAAAAGTTTGTTTTAATTTTTATGCCATTGGGTTTAGTACATCACTCTGTAGTTCATGCAATAAACTAGGTATGATTTAGTAAATATATTATCGATATATTGATGCTGTAATGTGCATGCACTTTGTATTGAGAATGACAATGATGTCTTCGGTATTAAACATCATCAAAAGTATAAGTGGAGAAGGAGTTTAAGCAAATTTGAAATAATGATTCAGTATTTCAGTTCATTGTTTATTGATTTAAGCATGCCAATTCTTGTAAATGTCCAATATCTAAATTTGTATTCATTTGGTCAGTTTACCTAATAAATAATTTAGGTAATTTTTTTAAATAAAACTTTTGAACATTCAGTTTCATTTTATTTGAATTTACCCTGTTCATATATATTCATTTGTCAGTCTCTGGATGTCTCAATATTTGCTCTTCTTACTAAAAGAACGACTGAACTGTTTTGTATATTGCCAATGCCATCCATCATCGATCGTTTGCAGTTAAAACTGTATATTTTTCATGTTGTCAAACCTTTGGGCGTGATTTGATTTTGGGAAAAATATTATCATCAAAAGTATTAGGTTTTTGTTTTAGTGAAACCTTTATTTTGTACTTCAAACTAGGACTTGCATTGTGTCCTTTCCAATTTTGTGATTTATTTAATAGTGCAAGGCCCTTTCCTGTAGGTTTTACAAAAGGCTTTAGAAGTGTGGGATCTACAAGTTATCCCTCTTAACTCTCCAGTTGCTGAGCCTGCCCAGATTGATCCTGAACTTGAAAATGCGTTTATTTGTCATTTGCAAGACCATTGGTTTTGTATCCGTAAAGTCAACGGGGAGTGGTATAATTTTGATAGTCTCTACGCAGCCCCACACCACCTTTCCAAGTTTTACCTCTCAGCCTATCTTGACTCCTTGAAAGGCTTTGGATGGAGCATATTCCTGGTGAGAGGAAATTTTCCAAAAGAGTTCCCCATATTCACAGCTGAAGCTTCTAATGGTTTTGGGCAGTGGTTGTCACCTGAAGATGCTGAGAGGATAACTAAATCTTGCAACTCAGTACAGGCTCCACTCCAGAGAATTAATCAGGGACAGCAGCTTTACAACCAGTTTAGTTCATATGGGGAAGCAGACATTGAAGATGAGGATCTGAAGGCTGCAATAGCAGCCAGTCTGATGGATTCGTCCTCGGCCGTGGCAAATGTTGAAGCCAGTACTCCTCAAATTGATGATCGAAGTACTAAACACGTAGTCATCTCTGAAGTTACCCCTCTAAATGATCAACACAACAAACAAGGGGATGCTAGTTTACCTCTCAATGACCAGAGCAACAAACAAGGGGATGCTAGTCTACCTCTCAATGATCAGAGCAACAAACATGTGTCAGCTACCGAAGCTGGATCCCTTTGGAATGACCAAAGCAGCCAAGAAGTGGCATCTGTAGTAGGTTGTAGTCCTCAAGATGGAAACCAGAATAATGAAGAAAAAACTCTATAAGAAAAGTGTGTGCTCTTGCTCCAAATTGATTTTGCAATTCAGGGAAATTTAGTTGGTTGAAACATACATCAGTGGCTTTGTGTCATGATGTTGTGCAGTATACGCATTCTGAATTCAGTTGTATGAGGCATAAACTATAAGGAAAACACTTCAGCATTCCATCTGATTGTGGCAGTTAGTGACCAAGTTTTCATAAAACAGTTCTGCAATGGCTACAAGGTTTCGATAATGTTTTATGCTACAATTATGTCGAAGTTGCTTTACGTGGATCATGGGAACACATGCCTAATTGATTTCGTACGACAATACGCATGTAAGAAAGAAAAGGAAAAATAATCAGTTTGGCTTATAATAAAAAACCGAGAATCTGCTAATTATGAATAATTTTTTTTATAGAAGTACTCTTTTCCAAGCATGTGTACTGCCCAATCTCTTCAATCTGATAAGCAAGGAGAAGGTCATTATCAACCATACCCAAATAACTAGAAACCCCCTAAGCCGTAACTTAAACATTATCATTTCACAGCAATTATATTCAAACTGTGTAAACAGCCTATTTCACTGGATGAGCGCGCACTAAAACGTTCTTATTAAATTCTTGATTCATATGATACATCATTGAGCTACTGGTATATCGCTTACAAATAGTAATTAAATATATATATTTTCGATTGTTATGTCGTCAGCAATTGTATTGTGTACAATTGATAATTAATAATAAATAAATAAAAGCAAGAAACCACAACGAAGTTTGTGGTTCTTGAAGATACAAGTCATTAATTGTTATTTTGTTTTCCACTCATATCAACTTTCTATTGGGATAATAAGGAATTGACTTATATTCATACGGTTGTGAGTTTAAATTTCATTCTTGACATAAGTACCTCATTTGTAGTTAATCTACAAGGGTTTGTTTGAGAGTTAGGTTTTGAAAAGAAAAAAAAGGCGAATGAAATGCTTAAGATAGGTGTTGAGACCGTGCATAGGCTCAACAACTGGAGATTTAAATTAGGAAGTGTATGATTTTATTGTCAAGTAATAAAAGATATTGATCCCTGGAGAATTGTAAAATTCCATTAATTCTATCAATTAATTATACTTGATTATAAAAGGGATTAAAGCATTGATAATAGTAGAATGTTTGACAATAAAAATTATGAAAATAGTAAAAGAATTGAGATTTAGATTAGGAATAGATTCTGGGATAATGTTACCGTCTTTAGAGTCACAAATCCTTGTTTTTGCTTCTTTTCATTAAATTTAAATCATGATGGTGAATTGTTCTTTGATACGTGTCTTCCTCACTCGAGCTTCAAAACATACACTCCATTGCAGTCCCACCTACTTCGTGGTACGGTTATCAATTTAATCTTATACTTGGATCTTTCTACCTATTTCCTTCGTAGCAACCCAAGGGCATTCCCAGAAAACCCCCGAGAGTCCTAAGACTACTCTCATGACTTAGAACTGTAGTTTGAATAACTGAATGATCAGATAGTTGAGTTCATCTCCCAGTCCTTACCCAATATATCTAATAGGTGCAACTTGTTGGACAAACAACTCACACCAATAAGACCTTAATTTAATGATTCAAATCACAACACTCAATGAAATAGAAGTAGAAACAATTATTTATTGAATGTAAAAGGCATAGCCCCTATCCTAGAAGCAAATAGAATTACTTGCTCATAATGGAGATAAGATTACACAATTCTAATGAGAACATAGAGAAAATAGCAATGTCAATCCTAAGCAGAGTCAAAAAGTTTCTCAATCTCTGAGGTAGAACCCTCATTTATAACTACAAGGGATCAGGCTAAGCCAAAGAAATTATATCTTAGAATATGAAATTTGGGAACAGATTTGGTCAATCCACGACCATGGGCCAACACACGGCCCAGCCGTGGATCATGGCCTCCATTGGATTTCTTATACTAGTCGTCCAGAACATGGCCAAGGGTCTAGGGTACACGGCCATATGTCCAAGGCATGACCTACTCATGTAATTGTCTAAGTCGGGGATGAAATTCGCCAATTAACATACGACCATGGGCCCATGCATGGCCCGACTGTGTCCTGTTCCTTCACTTTTCTCGCTTTTCTTCATTCTAGGCTCAATAGATGTTAGGTATCAGTGACAGAATATACCTAGAATGGGAGGGGGTTGAATAGTTGTCGCGGTTGCCACTTACTACTATTCGCACCAAACCCCTATTTTGGAAAATCACCCAGTTAATTGATTAAAGATTGCCTTAATCAATTAAGTCGCACAAAATTAATAGTTGCTGAATGGCTCAGTTACACATCCGCTTACAGATTATACAGAAATGATATAGCAGATATATTTGAACATAAATGATGTTTATATGGTAGAGTTACTATATCTAAAATATCAGCTACAATAGGCAATTAAAAACACTTTAAAACAGTAAAGAGATAAGGGTAAGAAACAACTTGCAACAAGGTTTTTATACTGGTTTATTTTGTGGTCCACTGCAAAACTACATCCAGCCCTCCCTTCATATTTGGGAGATTTTCTTCACTAAAAATTGAAGTCAATGTGTAACACAGTGTTTTTCAGAACACTTTTAATTAAGTAATTAGTATTAATAGATTAATTATAGAAATTAATCAGTAATGTCTTATACTAAACCTCAGTTAGGTTTTAGTCTTGTATTATGATTTTCTTGCTTTCCCTATTTTTTAAAGATTTTTGGAGAGTAAAGGTTTCTGAGACGACTTCGGGTCGTTTTATCGAGTTTTCGTCCAGTATTTGAGTTCCGTAACTCATAATCGAATTTCGGTTTCGCCGTTGGCTTCAAAATATTATTTCTAGTGAAAATAGACACCAAGTTTCTAGACAGAATATTATTTCTAGATATTTTTCACCTTGAAATTCAAGTTTCGACATTTCGGGCAAATGTCCTAAATCGGGAGATTGTATATTTCTGGGCGAAATTATCCGAAAATGTTCGGACATGACGTTTATTGGGAAATTACATCATATCAATAAAGTTGGAAGTCATTGTTGAAAGATTTCTTTAGAGGTTTTCCCCCTCAACAAATTGTCCCCAGCATCGGCGCCAATTTGTTGAAAGGTAAAATTTCTCTTCGTTGGTGTTTCCTTTATTTGGTTAAGTAAGTGAACTCAGTTTTATTCTTTGTTCGCCATCTCGGCTTTGTTGAAATAAATTCCAACGCCAATATAAATTCTAACACCGGTTTAATGGTTTTCTAATGTACAAAATTGATGAATAGTTAGTTGTTAGAAACAAATAAATAAATAAAGAACAAAAGAATAATAAAGTTAAGTGACGTTTATTTATTTACTCCCTTTCGGGTTCCTTTTATTAACAAACCAAACTTCTTCCTTAAGGAAGGTTGGTATTAAAGAATAAATAAATTGTGGAATGTAAATAACAATAAATAAAAGTTAGTTAGTTAGCTTCATCACTTTTGTATATTAAAAGGTGTTTTAACAAATAAATTTATTGATAACACTTTACTATTTTACAATTTACACCTCTTTCAAGATTCAATTGTAGTATAGTATAGGGTTATGTCGAACCACAAGGAATTGCCTAATAGAATGAATCATATGAATATGTTAATGCACAAATAATGAGTACAAATAATGAGTGCACATATTTTGGTTGTTTTTTATTTGATTTGATATGCACATAAACTAAGTATTAACAAATTCTTGAGGAGACAAGATCATTTTGAATGATGAAAGTATTTCTTAACTTCTTATGTATTTGAACTACTTAGACAAGTTCTTATGTTTTACTTTGATTAACTCCAAACACCAAGGTCTGAAATCCTCCTTGTAGTGTATGTCTGAAATTGGTAGAATGATGATCACTTATATTCACTACTAAACAATACTACGTCCATAAAGAGACTAGGTTGTCACACCCTAATCTTGGCGACTCTAATGTTGAAATAGTAATGAATATAAGATCTTAAGAAAAGCATGCTTAACTTGGCAAATAAACTAAGTAGTACAACTACTTCTTAGTTTATTTGTTAAGTGTTTGAGACAAGTATTTTTTTATGACTTGAAATCAGTTTTTAGGTGATCAATCTAAGAAGAGCATTAAGAACTTCTCAAAGAAATAAAATTAACCAAAGCACCAACTTGAATGATTAAAATTCAAATTTAGATTAAAAGAAGAAGAAGAAATACATAATCAACTTTCAAATGGAATTGTTAAGAGCATGAGCCATCCATCCAAGGATTGGATGCTTTAAGTTCCAAATGAGATTACAAAATGGATTTTTGCATCTCATTTGCCTTCTCCTTTCTCCTCTTGAATTATAAACTAACAAACTTACTGAAAAATAACTTCTATGAACTAAGAAATAAGAAGAGAGAATTGTGTTTCTACTCCAGGAAAGAATTCTTGATTTTTTTGGCTTGTGTAAGTGTCCTTTAATGAAAAGCCTATGGTGAGCTACTCCTAAAAAGCCTATGGTGAGCTACTCCTGAAAAGCCTATGGTGGTCTACATGAAGTGAGGTCATGCATGACGTCATGGTTTCTTGATGGCTAAGTCAATTCTAGGTGCACACCGTTGAGCACAGATGTGGCACCGCTAAGCTGCCTACTTGAGCAGCTTGGACCGTGCTGACTGAGACGTGGTTTGGTGCTTGCTGACCTGGTCAGGTGTCTGGTTCACCGCTGAGCACACATGTGACATCGCTGAGCTACCTGCTTGAGCAACTTGGGCGTTTGTCAGGCTTGTGTCTGACCGTGCCAAGATTGTGTTCTGACCGTGTTAGGCTTTGTTTGGTGCTAGGCTGAGCGGTCAAGCAGGTCCGCTCAGCTGCCTGCTTGAGGAACTTGGTCCGTGCCAGGTTGGTTTGACTGAGCCAGGCTGGTGTCCAGGTCAGCTCATCATGGCTTGGTCCACGCTCAGCTGCCTGCTTGAACACCTTGAGTTTGACTTCTTTTTCTTTTTGGACCATGAGTCTTTATTTTCTTTTATTTTTCTTTCTAAATCCTATAAAACATATTAAAGAGAAAAACAAACACAAATATACAAGATTGTGATATTTTATCTAGAAGTGTTAATTTAAGTTGGTTTTTCTCAATTATGCTTAAGATAAGTGCCATTAAAGTGTATGAAATTTAGGTATGTTTAGCACTTATCAGTCATCATTTCATGAGCCACTTACTTGTTACACAAGTAATGCAAAAGCTTCCAAAAGCCCCTAAATTACTCAACAAATCCTCTCACTCCACCACCATTAGACACATCACCTATGCTAGTCAAAATCTACTTACTTTGCATTAAATTTTCTGATTTGATGAGGGTGAGAATCTCCTATAAATACCTCACCCCATTCTCTCATTTTTATACTAAATTCCCTATACAAACTAAGGTAGTATTTTATTTTCTCTTCTTTATCTTCTTCTCATACTTCATAAAAAGTTATGAGCTTTTATTATGTTGTTCATAAAGTAGAGTTTATATTTGTTCTTTAAGTATTTTATGAAGGCATAACTAAAGGGGATGATAATAAAATCATATGGACCATTATGTAGTTTTTGACTTTTGTAAATCTTGAAATTTCTTCCTTGTTCTTAGATGGAAAAACTATATCTTTGGACAAGGTTAGATGAGTTATTTGTTTCAAAATATTAGAAATTATTGTTAGTATTTGAATATGTTTAAAGGTTATGATTTTAACATCAAAGGAACCTTTAATGTGTTTAGAAAAAAGTTTGTATCTTGACACATTTCACTTTCAATATGCAGATAGTCAATAATTCTCGATATGAAGCATTATATTCTCCTTAACATACATAAATTTCAAATCATTAACAGTTGGTTGTGCATGATTAGTGTTTCTCTAAACTAAGATATATGCAATCAAAATAGTGAAGCAATCTATTCTCTACCGATAATGAACCAGCTTTAGTCAGTTCTCCCTGGACATACAGATGAGGACCTCTTAGACATGATTTATATACCTCAGCTTAAGTGCTATCTTGACACATTTCACTTTCAATCTCCCCCTTTTGATGATGACAAACTCAACACCAAATGTTGTTTTGATTCATAGCTTGAAGATGGTCACAAAATGCATGGTTGTTGATTTCAAAGTTAAAGCGCATAACTAGACAAACTGAAGCTAAATTTTATTTTACAACCTGCACACATCAAACAACAAAATAACCTTTCTCCCCCTTTTGAAATTATCAAAAAGATAAACTAAATTAAATTTTGGTCAAAAGTAAGAAGAGATATGAAGTGAAATCAAACTGTAATTAATCAAGTAATGTTGAAAATGTAATTAATTAACCAGTTGATGAAAGAATTGAACAAGTGCACACATTGATCATCCTTTAATCGATTAATAGTGTAGGTTAATCGATTAAAACTACAGAATACATCAATATGACAAATTTAATGGAATGGAAGGTTATACATGAACTAATCAAGCATGGAATGATCAACCATTTATATTATAGCATTCAAGTAGCAGGCTCAATCAATCATAAGAGATAGATATAACCAAACATGATCAAGGACCGACCATTAAACATGTAATCATGCTATATTTGACATAGATAGGAGTGTTATGTAAGCAAATTAAAACCAAAATAGTAACGATTTAAGTTCAAATGGCATGCATATTAAGTCATAATAGTGCAGCAAAAGTAGATAGTTAGAGTTGCAACCCAAAAAGCATAGAGAAAATATGTCTCAAAATTACAAAGCAGCATAAAATCCTGAATATTAGCTATATAGAAGCACTAAACCTAAGGAAATTCAAGGTCTAAGGACTTCTAATCTAAGGATGCGGAGAAGGATCTCTGTCATCAGGTACGGTCAGACTACTATCACCCCGGATGAGGAATCTCAACTTTTCAAATTCTGCATAAAATCTCTCATTATGTGCCTCAGCAATGTTCTGGACAAAGCTCTTCATAGCCTGATAGTGGTTACTGATGTAAGCATCCTAACGCTCCTCAAACTGTTCCAAATCAGTATGGTAGGAGTCCTTCAAAGACTGAAAATGTATCCATTCTATTGTTCAGCCATTGCTCCATGGCATCCAACTGAGCTAATCCCAAGGATGGATCTTGCGGCGCAGTTCTAGATGGCTCCCCCTGAGTTTCTACATTAGGCTGATCTATACCAGCCTGATCCTCATCATTAGATAGCTCCAAATCCATGGTAGCATAATCTTCCTAGTATTGCCAAGTACTTCCCTACTTGTAGATACCCATCTTGTGGATAAGGCTTTCACCAACAAGGTGATCTTTATCAGAAGTCTCTGTGATGATGTTGTCAGATACATCAATATGCAGATAGTCAATAATTCTCGATATGAAGCATTATATTCTCCTTAACATACATAAATTTCAGATCATTAACAATTGGTTGTGCATGATTAGTGTTTCTCTAAACTAAGATATATGCAATCAAAATAGTGAAGCAATCTATTCTCTTCTGATAATGAACCAGCTTTAGTCAGTTCTCCCTGGACATACAGATGGGGACCTCTTAGACATGATTTATATACCTCAGCAACATCGAAATTCGTAAGCCATTCACAATCACCTAGACTAACACTAGTAGTGGATAAGCCACCCACATTCATAAAAATATCACTATCCATCTCAAATAAATTTCCCAAAATCATAGACCAATTTCTACCATCCTTATAACGGAAGTTAGCGTAGAATTCCCTAATCAAAGTGGGGTACAAATTACCCGTTAATTCCAAAAACATTACAACTCCCTGAGCTTGCATACCTTGCGGAAACACGAAATTATGTTCCGCCATCCAGGTAAGATCAACATACCTTATGTAGGTGGTTTCCTTTCCAAAAACTTGGAAAATCGGGTCTCATGAAGTATGTGTGAGTAGTAGGGATCTCCACGGTCGTGCCTCACGTTCGGATTCGAAGATGAAGCCGTAGGAGACCTACAAGTGCGTTGAGCAGTTGTCTTGAACCTCTTCGAACGTCCTGTTTCCATTGTTGATTGAAAAACGTGAGTAATGAGAGGAGAAGAAGGATTAGGGAGGGAACCTAAAGTTGAGGGTTTGGAATTGGGAATGGGGTTTCTTGGGAAACTTGAAAAATGAATTGGATGAATGGAGGTACAAAATGGGTAAAGGTGAGGTTTAATTCTTCTATTAAGTTATGATTTCGAATTTGTTGTTTGCTTTTGAGATTTTCAGAGAAAAGAGGGAAGAGATTTGTAAAACTGGCAAAAAACGCTATTGATTCTAATTTATATCATGCCGTTAATCGATTAAGAGCAGCATTTAATCGAAACCAGTGTTAAAATTCCAAGTTTTTAGAAAAATGAGCCCGGGTAATCGATTAAAATGAATCTTAATCGATTAAATTCAGTGAAAAGTGAAATGTTTGCTACTACAACTCATTTTAATCGATTAAGAAATATAGTTAATCGATTAAATGGCATCAGATTTATGGAATCAAGAGGTTTTTGGGTTTTAAAAGCATGCATATATTTCTAACAATTATCAAGCAATTTTTACTCAAACACATATACATTTTCAGCTTCATAACAAATATATATTTTGAATCATATAAGACATTAATCATGCGAAGCATATAATAACAATTTTAGACTATTTTAATTAAGATAATTTTCATCAAGAATTCCATGTTCTCTTCGAACAACATAGAAAGTATCTCGTGAGAGAGGCTTGGTGAAAATATCAGCCAATTGCTTAGTAGTTTCAACAAGTTCAAGCAGACAATCGTCTTTTTGTACATGGTCACGCAAGAAATGATGTCTAATTTCAATATGCTTGGTTCTAGAATGAAAAACGGGATTCTTGGATAGGTTTATGACACTTGTATTATAACATTTTATAGGAATCTTTTCTAGGTTAAGTCCAAAGTCCTTAAGTTGCTACTTCATCCAAAGGATTTGAGCACAACACACACCGACGGTAATGTATTTCGCTTCGACGGTGGACAAAGCAACACACACTTGCTTTTTGTTGTGCCATGCAACTACGGTACTGCCCAATAAGTGACAAGTCCCACTAGTGCTCTTCCGATCCAACTTACATCCCACAAAATTAGAATCGGAATACCCTACCAAGGATAATGAGACATCCCTAGGATATCATAATTCCATATTAGTTGTTTCTTTTAAATATCTCATGATGCGTTTTATAGCAGTATAATATGAATCTTTAGGCAAAGCTTGAAATCTAGCACACATACAAACACTAAATATAATATCGGTGCAACTCGAAGTTAAATACAATAATGAGCCAATAATCCTACAATATTTGGTTACCTCGATTGCTTTTCCCTTTTCATCTTTATCTAGATAGCATGCAGACAACATAGGTGTTGAAGCCTCTTTAAACTTTTCCATGTCGAACTTCTTCAGTAACTCCTTGCAATATTTCGATTGATGAAGGAATATGTTACTTTCCATTTGTTTGATTTGAAGTCCAATAAAGAAGGTCAGCTCACCCATCATCGACATCTCAAATTCACCCTGCACCATCTCATAAAATTCTTTACAAAGAATGTCATTAGTAAAACCGAATATTATATCATCAACATATATTTGAACTAGTACCACATGATTATCTAATCTACGAATAAAGAGGATAGTATCAACCATACCCCTCACAAACCCTTTTTCCAAGAGGAAAGAGCTCAATCTGTCATACCAAGCTCTGGGAGCTTGTTTCAAGCCATAAAGTGCATTTTTGAGCTTATATACATGATTCGGATATTTAAAATTTTCAAAGTTAGGAGGTTGATCTATATATACCTCCTCTTAAATGTAGCCATTCAAGAAGGCGTTCTTGACATCCATTTGAAAGAGCATGAAGTTCATAATTGATGCAAAGGATAAAAGCATCCTAATGGCCTCTAATCTGGCTACAGGAGCGTAGGTCTTATCATAATCGATGCCCTCCTCCTGGTTGTAGCCTTTGGCCACCAAGCGAGCTTTATTTCTGATTATCAAGCCAAATTCATCTAATTTATTTCGAAACACCCATCTAGTACCAATCACTAGATGTTCTTTACGCTTAGAGACCAAGTCCCATACATTATTACGCTCAAACTGGTTTAGCTCTTCTTGCATAGATATACCCCAGTGCACATCCTCAATGGCCTCATCAATGGTCTTAGGTTCGATTTGAGATACAAACGCAATGAAGTTACAAAAGTTACGTAAAGAGCTACGGGTTACCACCCTCGTAGTTATATCACCTATCACTTTGTCAAGTAGATGATTCTTCTTGGTCTTCCACACGATTGGCAAGTCCTGATGCTCATCTTGGACAGTTTGCTCTGCTTCTGCTTCTGTGTCCTGGTCCATGTCCTTAGATTATGCTTCTTCCAAACCACATGCAACATCATCAGAAAATACCTTCCTCTTCTCTTTTGGAGAAGATTCATCAAAATGGACATGCACATACTCTTCTACTTGCATTGAATATTTAATAAAGACTCGATAAGCTTTGCTATGCAATGAATACCCTAAAAATATACCCTCATCAACGTTTGAATCAAACTTACTTAAAGCTCGTTTTTCCATTATTTAATATAAAGCATTTACACCCAAAAATAAGAAAATGAGAAATATTAGGTTTTCGGCCTTTTAAAAGTTCATAAGGATTATTTGAAAAAGTAGGCCTCAAGAGTATACGATTAATCACATAGAAAGATGTATGCACTGCATCAGCCCAAAAATATTTAGGAACCTTGCTTTCGTTTAGCATGGTTCTAGCCAGTTCCTTTAAGACTCGATTCTTCCTCTCAACAACTCCATTTTGTTGAGGGGTACGAGGGGCTGAGAATTGACGCATAATACCATATTTATCAAATTGACGGTTTTCAAATTCGCCACCATGATCAGATCGAATATATACTATCTTATGATTAAACTGATTTTGGATTTGCTAGGCAAGGTTTTTGAAACACTTGAAAGCATAGCTCTTGGACGATAGAAATAATGTCCATGTGAATCTAGAGAAATCATCAACGATTACTAAAGCATAAAAGCTACCACCAAAACTCATAACCTGTGATGGTCCAAACAAGTCCATATTTTGACAAGTATCACAAGTTTCTAGAGTTTGAAAATCAAGTTTTGGTAGCCCATCAACCAAATTATTTTTAGACAACTTATCTGGATGCGTTACATGAATATGAGTGACGCGCCTATGCCAAAGCCAGATGTCATCCTCTTTAGATATAAAAATTTTGAAAATAGAGTAGTGATATCCTCAAGATTAACCATATAGATATTATTTATACGATATCCGACAAACTTAACTTTATTAGATATATTGTCACGAATAATACAACACTCAGAATCAAAAGATACACGGTTACCTTTATCGCATAGTTGGCTGATACTCAAGAGATTATGTTCCAGGCCTTCAACATATAACACATTTTCGATCACTGCCTGATTTGAGTTGCCAATTGTTCCGGTGCCAAGTATCTTCCCTTTGTTGTTGTCTCCATACATGACAAACTCTTTTTCTTGCAAGGATAGATCTAGGAATTTTGATCTATCTCCCGTCATATGTCTCAAGCAACCACTATCAAGATACCAATGATGTCCATGTTCTCGTAGACATACCTGGAAAACATAGATCACTTGCCTTTTTCAGGTACCCAAGTTATGTTGGGTCCTTTTCTGTTAGTAACTAGGGAGTCATCTCCCTTTTTTATCCATACGTACATGCTACTAGGTATACCATGTTTTCTAATATAACAAGAGTAAGAAGTGTGGCCATGTGTGCCACCATAAAAGCATGTAGGAACCTTTTTATTAAAATTTTATTATTAGGCCGATTAATAGGTCTCATATTTGGTCTTCTCCTACGTGTAGAGGGAATATATCATAGCCCGGTATGGTCACCAACATTCCTGGTTTTGCTAAGCATAATGTCTAACATGTTTTGACTCAGTTTTGCGAGTTTTTCATTGAGTCTTATATTTTCGTTTTTCAAATCATCGCAAGAATCACATACAGTTGATTGACATGAATTATCATTAGAGAAATTGCATGAATTACAAGAATAGATCAAATCTAATGTTTCATTTTCCAATTCTAGTGCATCTAATTCTTTTTGTAATGAAATTATTGTTTTTTCATTTAGAAGGATTACTCTTTTTCTATCAGAACTAATCCTAGCTAATTTCTTTAGTTCATCATGCAATTCGACATACGCATTATACAAATCCTTATAGGGAAGAGAATCATCAGATGAAGTAGATGAGGTGTTAGAATATACCTCGTTGTTTACCTCTTTCGAATTTGAGCAACAAGCATCATTTGTTCTGATCATTAAGCATAGCTTGGATGTCTCCTCTTCATCCGAGGTGCTCGATGCCGTGTCCTCCTCTGGTACATCCCATACTGCATAGGATTTCTTTGACTTGAAGTCCCAATGAGTGCTCTTATCTGAATCAATCTTCTTGAGGTAAGTTGGACATTGAAACCTCATAGGTCCTCGCTTACCACATTCATGGCAAGTGAAGCGCTTTTTACTCTTGCCTTTCTCGGTTGACTCATGCGCTTCTTTCTTTTGGAAATGTTTGAAGCCTCATATCTTTAGGAATTTCCCGAATTTGCATACGAGAAGGCTCAAAGTTTTTCATCCACATCTGAATCTGACCCGTCTTCTTCTCTCTCTTCTGTAGATTGAGACGTTGTGGCCTTGAGAGATATACTTTTCTTTTTGCGATATGATTCTTCATGCATAGTAAGGCATCCAAGCTCCATTTCGTGCTGTTGAAGTTTCCCAAACAATGTCGCCAAAGGCATGGAGTCAAGATCCTTGGATTCCATGATAGTTGTTACTTTTGGTTGCCATCTCCTGTCAAGACAGCATAAAACTTTGTTAGTAAGCTCCCCTTTGTTAAACAATTTATCCAAAGCAACTAAATGGTTAACTATATGAGTGAATCGTTTTTGCATGTCACCGATAGATTCATTTGGTAACATATGAAACAACTCATATTCATGTGTCAGGGCATTCAGCCTGGCACGCTTGACTTTGCTAGTGCCTTCGTGATTCACTTGTAAAGTGTCCCACATTTTTTAGCATTTTGGCACTACGAAACCTGAAAGAACTCATCATAGGATAGGGCCGATGTGATGATTTTTTTGGCATGCAGGTTGTATTGAACCTTTTTACGTCCATCATCGGTCCATAGACTTTTCGGTTTATCTTTCGGTTCATCATCCACTGAATATTGTGGAACGAAGGGCCCGTTGATTATGAATTACCAAATATCCGAGTCTATGGCCTCTAAAAAGATTTTCATGCGAACTTTCCAGGAGGCATATCCTTCGCCACTGAATACAGGAGGGCGGTTTATGGATGCGCTATCACCGCCAAAGGGGTTGATGGAACCCATTTAGTTTCCCTTAAGGATCACGCGTTCACGGTTGAGTACTAGCTCTAATACCACTTGTTAGGCATCAGTGACATAATACACCTAGAAGGGGGGGGTGAATAGGTGTCGCGGTTCCCACTTATCGCTATTCGCACCAAAGCCCTATTCTGGAAAACACCTAGTTAATCAATTAAGATTGCCTTAATCGATTAAGTCGCACAAAATTAACAATTGATGAACGGCTCAATTATACAACCACTTACAGATTATACAGAAATGATATAGCAGATTGAACATAAAGGATCTTTATATGGCAGAGTTACTATATCCAAAATATCAGCTATAATAGGCAATTAAAAACACTTTAAAACAATAAAGAGATAAGAGTAAGAAACAACCTGCAACAAGGTTTTTATACTGGTTCATTTTGCGGTCCACTACAAACCTACATCCAGTCCTCCCTCCTGATCTGGGAGATTTTCTTCACTAAAAATTGAAGCCAATGTATATTACATACACATTTCCAATTACAAGACCTTGAATGCTACCTTCTTGAATTCCCCGAACCTCTACCTTTGTTTGACCTTACCCAATCGCATAGGAAAACCTTTCCTACGATCAAGCCCCAACCAAGAGTATGTTCTAAACTCAAGACCTCCAAGTCTTGGTGAAGACTCTCTGTATCTCGTTGGTGGTACGACACCAAGAGACGTCTTTCCTTATTACAAAAATCACAACAAAAACAAAGTAATGTGAATCACAAAATAGCTCAAATATTACAATTAAGAACAAGCTGTAAATCGTATACAAATCTCACAAATTATTATGAATATGTATAAGAACAGAATCATGAAGAACATGTAATTTCTACCCTAAGAAATCTCTGAAATAATTGAAAGAATCATGCAAGAAAAATAGAATGATGAACACATTTAATCACATGCAATGGATGGCATTTTAATCCCTAAGCATGATACTATATCTCACTAATCTCACATGCAATTCTCTCTGCCTATAAGACATAGAAAGAATATGAAAAATGCAACTTAGCAATTCTAAAAATGAATGAATGAATGTATGAAGCATGGTTTAAAATCACAGTTTATATAGAAAAGTTGTTTAACGTCCAGTTAATCGATTAAGTGCCCTTTTAATCGATTAACGGGTTGTTGAGAATAAATCGATTAACTGACATATTTTTAGTTATGATATTAAATGGTAAACTACCTATATGTTATGCTTATCAACTATACATGTTTTAAGATTATGTTGTGCCTAAGATGCACAAATAACATGTATGATTAATGCAAGAACATATCATAAGCTAGATGGCATGTCTCATGTAAATGATATGATGGTTTCTAGAACTTGTGAGATTTGCATCTAGGTTTACCTAACCTAGACTCAATAACTAAGATACATATTTAAGACTCTAGTTTAGACATGAAGCTCTTGAATCTTTGGTGTAACAGCCTAACTTATTTTTGGATGATACATTTGGCATGTTGGTTTTTTGAGTTATCTTTAAGCTTTCACTAATTCCTTTGTCTTCATCAAAACATAGGCAAGCTAAGTGCTATCTTGACACATTGCACTTTCAATAGCGTCCTTCACTATGCTTGATTCCATGCTAAAAAATTCCTTTGGAACTTCTATTGGCCTTCCCACCGTCTCAACACCTATTCTTTTCCTCTTGCATCCAATCTTTGCTCTTTTTAGGCTGAACCTATTTGTCCTTCACAACACCACCAATAACACACGCTTAACCCGAACAAAGAGAAATAAAGGTTAAAAACTATCCTAAAGTGCTAATTATATCCTATAATACAATTTAAATGTAATACAAATGTAGCACAATTTTACACTCATCAAATCCCCTCAAGCTTATCTCTTGCTTGTCCTCAAGTAAGTATTATGGATAACTCACACAATCAAGTATAAATGGCTCGAAATAACAAACATTCTCATGATATTTTTGAAACTGTCCATGCATCAAGGCAATCATAAATCAATTCAGTTTATAGCTAATTCTTTGAGTCATAACAAATGCATGAACTAAGGTCATTCTCATTACTCTCATGTGTTTCGAGGTTATCGTGTTTCGATCAAAAAGTTTCGTGAAAAACATTCCCATAAGCTTGATTATAGATGAAATCGCCAATGACTATATTTTAATGCTTGCAATAATCGAAAGGTCTTTAAATGGTTGTATTATAGCCAAGGTGAATAAATGACGGTGGGATAAAGAAAAAAAGGACAATTCAAAAGGCTTACAATTATTTCCCAATATACTTATTTTCTAGAACATCTGACTGAAGCATTGAGATTCTCTTTATAAGCATTGTTTTGTCATATGATTTTTTACCAACCATTCTCTTTACATTATGTTTTTTAGATCCTTTCTCTTTATTATATACTTTGTACTTTTCTCTTTTGATTTTTTTAATTCTTATTTTTTTTTTGTAAAAGAGAAAATGATGATTTTTTATCCACCTTTGGTGCATTCATGCATAGCACACATAAGTATTTCAGTTTTCCCATTACTTCAACCAAATATCCCACATTACCCTAAAACCCTTAGTTGAGTAGCTATAAAGAAACTTTAAAGTCCAGGCTAAAAAATGGGCGACTAATTGGTTTTCAATGTGTAACAAGTAGAGATGGCTATGAAAACCGAACCCGTGGATACCCATCCAAACCCAACCCGAATTTAACGGGTTAAACCCGTTGTCATTACGTTCGGGTTTGGTTTTTACCCGATGTTAATTTTCGGGTTCGAGTTTGATATATGTGGTAACCTACCTGAGCCCGCCTCAACCCATCCCGATTAATAAATTGAATAAATTAATATATCTTCTCTAAGACTCTAACCCTAATATTGTTAGAGGCACACAATTAGAAACTATTCAAACATCCATCTTAGAATAGAGACCAAAGAGATCTTCCATCTTCCTTTATTCGTTGCCTTCATCCTCTCCAACCTCTGTTTGATTAGTGAAATATCCCCAATGAATGATAATGCGCAGAATCCAGCAAAGAAAATCAAAAGAGGTCATATAGTTAGCTGGTTCTCGTCATTTATATTCAATCTTTTAAACAAAACCAAATTGCAGCTTGTTTATTCTCTCTAGTGATACAATGTTCTCTCTTTTGTGTTTCATGGATGTAATACTACATGCCTATAGCAGTTATTGCATTATTTTTTGGTTTCCCCGTCGGGTTCAAGGATGGTATTGTTAATTTCAACACCGTCGAGTTCAGGGATGGTATTGTTAATTTCAACGCCGTCGAGTTTGGGTTCGGGTTTTAAATTTCAGGTTCAGAGTTGGCTAAGCATAAACCCGACCCCGATCCACCCTGTTGCCATTACTATTAACAAGTGGTTGAATATCAAAAGAAAAAAATCCTAATTTTCTCTATCATATTAATGCATGCAATCAGACTTCAGTTTGAAACGGTGATAAATCAAGTTTTAGAATGTACAATCATAGAAAATTATGAACATATGAAAGAAAAATTAATTTTGTAATCTTAATTAACATTTCAGATCAGAGCCCTTATTGTGTTTGGCTCAAGTGTCTTACATTTAGTAAATTCAACATAAGTTACGAAACAATTACTAATGCCTTTCATTTAGTTATTCTATCATAATTTTTCAACGGGGGTCATAAATAATCAACAAACAACAATCATCATGCATACTTTCTCTTAAAAACAAACATGAAGCTCATAAGGGTATTCCAAGAGATAAATGAGACATGGAATTTATGCCAATGCATGATATGAATGAACTATTCTAAATGCAAAAATCCCCTCAAGCTTAGAAATTTATATTGTCTCCAATATAAAAATCTAAACAAGAAGAAAAAAATAAAAGAAAAACTCACAAGTTTGGCGGAAAGTATCCTTGGCTGATGTGCTAGTTGAAATAGATTCTACTATAACTAACATATCCTACCTATTAATATTATGCTGCTCTTGTCGTAGCCGAAGTTCATCAACATCAGTTTGTACCCTAGCAAATTCAGCTTCATTGACTACAGTGGAAGTACTTGCAAAAGGAGATAAAGATGACCCAAATGGCCTATATATTCTAAATGGACGAGATGCAAAAACCGGTTTTGAAGGGGCTATTAGATTGGTACATCCGTGTGATAGAGAAAATCACGAGTGCACGATTTCGTTATCATCTAATAAAAATATCGATCTCACGAGGACTGGAAAGTTCCTGTAATTCTATCTATTAATTATACTTAACAAAAAAGGGATTAAAACTGAATTGAGAACGGTGAAATATTTGACAATAATAATTAGGAAAAAAATAAAAGAATTGAGATTTAGATTAGGAAGAGTTCCCAGGATAAGGTTACCCCCTAAATTCTTGTTTTCGTTTCTTCTTATGAAATTTAAGTTTTGAGGGTGAATGAATCTTTGATATATATCATCCTCTCTCAAGCTCGGACACATATATTCAATTAAAGTTGCAAATACTCTTATGGTACGGTTGTCAATGGAACTGTTTACTTGGATCTTTCTATCCAACTGCTTTATAGCAACAGAAGGTCCTTCCCTAATATATCTAAGAGGTGCAACTCGTTGGCCATGTGAAGGCAAACATGCAAGATCATGATTTTGAGGAAGACAAAAGACTAAAGCTTGAAGACAATGGACACATGAATAACAACATTTTAAGACTCATATGTAAGCAGGAATCATGAACTTCTAGAGTAATTATTTTCATTTTAGGTCCTATAAGATGGCTTTAATGGGTAGAGTCTAGTCTTAGTGAATCCTTGATAAATGTCACATATCATGAGCATGTTGGATAAATGTTTTTTCATAAATAACATCATTAAAACTTATTTTAGCCTACATGCATGATCTTGGGCACTTATAATCATATCCTTTTCAAAGTCATGCATCATATATACATCATTCATGTTAGAGGTTCATGCACTATAAACAAAGTATTATTGAAAAACATTTAATTGTTTAATACTTTATCTAATCGATTAAGTCTTTGTAAATGGGAAACACGTTAAAAGATTAAGGATATGGTTAATCGATTAAGATAGTTTCTGTTTTAGAATCTTAGACGTTTGAAAGAAACGTTAATCTATTAAGTACCTAATTTAATCGATTATCCCCAACAAAATAATTTCAAAATAGAATGGTACTTTGTCATCTTTCCCATATACACAGGTATCAAATATTCACATCAGTTTATTACGAAATACATTCATTATTTTAGAACTAAAAAAACAAGAATTTTCAAGAGTGATTGATTTAAGAAAAAATGGAAGAGTTTTTTTTTTACAATCTATGAAAAAGAGAACATTTTCATATCTTGAGAATTTTTTCAAAGATTTCCTTTAGTGAGTCTCATACATTCATTACGGTTCTTATATGCAGATTTATCTCTTTTTGGATGTGAGGTATCATCTAGGACAAAAGAGAGAAATCAGGCGAAATCCTTGGCTGTGGTCTAGGTCCAAGAAGAGTCTCGTTGGAGTACATAGTTATAAGTGACGGGGTGTCATTAGAAGCTAGGTCCAAGGGAAATCTTGGTGAAGAAGTGCTTGTATCAAACAAGCGATTTCTTGTAGTGAAGCAAATCTCCACGATAAAATTTGGTTGTGTTTTCTTCTCATTACACTAATCTTTACTTACTCACAATTATTGCTTTCTTGCATTGGTTAATATCTCTGTTTAAGTGATCATTTCATACATAACTTGATTTATTAATTGCACCATGATTTCATATTTAGAGCATATTAAAATTTGGGTTAATGTCTGATATCTTGTTATATTATAAGAATCAAGAACCAAAAGATATTTGAGAAAAATAACTTGATTAATTGATTAAGCATTCATATAATCGATTAAGTATACTTTGTGTTAATCGATTTAGTTTGCCTGTAATTGATTAAATTTGCTCTGTGTTAATTGATTAACTTTCACTATAATTGATTGAAATTAGTTCTATTTGACATTATCTTTTTTGCTCTCGATTCGAGTTCATTTGTAACCTGTACCACCTATCCACCCCTCTAGGTGAAGATAGAGACCTTGTTAACCAACAATGGGCATAAGAGCTAGTTTGAACATACTAGCTTAATTGCTAATTTATGTGATCCAATGGATGAAAAAAATGGGCTCTATGATAATTGTAAAAAGTATACACTTTTCACCATCATTTTATGGCACTTGACATATGAAAATTGTAGAAAACCAACTTAAATTAACACTTTTTAGGTGAATTTTACATGATTGAATAAATTAGTTCTTTATTAATTCTTGTCCAAGTTTTCTTTCAGTTTTGTAGGAAATTGAATATTAAAGAATAAATTCAAAAATGGACAAGAATTGAAGCCAAAATTCAAGAGAAAAGCTCAAAATGAATTGCTAAAAAGTAATCAAGTTAAAGCATGACATGCTATGTGCTTAATTTGGTTACTTAGCCTTGAAGGAAAGGTAGCTTACTTCATCTTGAAGAAACCTAAGTTAAAGTAGGCCAAGCAACTTGCAAAAATCAAATGCTTACCTTAACTTAAAGAAAAAAACCCAAAAGTGTCAAGCAACCAACAAAAATCAAGTAACAAACCAAAGAAAAAAGGTTGCTTCACCATGAAGAAATCAAGCACAAAGCTGTCTAGCCAAACCAAGCACCATGCCAGGTCAGCCAAGCATCAGGCTAGATCAGGCCAGACCAGTCAAACTCCAAGCACCAGGCCAGGACAACCAAGCACCAAGCACCAGGCAGGACCAGTCAAGCACCAAGCACCATGTCAGGACAGCCAAGCACCAGCGCAGGTCAGCCAAGCACCAAGCACCAGCCAGGTCAGGCAGGCTGCTCAAGCATGCAACTAAGCGTGGGACCAGGTCAGCTGCGCTGCTCAAGCAGGCAGCTGTGCATGGGACCAAGTAGCTGAGCTACTCAAGCAGGCAGCTGAGTGCGGGAGGTCAGCCAAGCTGCTCAAGCAGGCAGTTGAGCGTGGGACCAGGTCAGCCAAGCTGCTCAAGCAAGCACCTGAGCGTGGGACTAAGTGAGCTGAGCGCTTGGCCCACCATAAAATGATTGCTAGGTGAACTCATGGAACATCCTACTTTCTCTTTGCTTAAAGGCCAACAACATGACCTCATGGATGACATAAGGCTGTGACAAGAAGGAGGAAGTGTCACCATGCATGTAACCTAGCCCACCATAGGGGTCAAGTAGGGGACAATGTGGCTCTTCATAGGGGCCAATGGTCAGCAGCTTAGCTGCCTAACAGGGCAGCTGAGCGCCCAGCACCTTGTCCTATATAAAGGCATGAAATTTTCAATTCTAAGACAGTGTACATTCTTTCTAAATTCTTTCCTCCATATTTTTCTTTCATTTTAGGTAGTTCTTAGGCTAGTTATAGAGTAGTTTTTCATATAATTCAAGAGGAGAAAGGAGAAGGCAAATGAGATGCAAAAATCAATTGTGTAATCTCATTTGGAACTTAAAGTATCCAATCCTTGGATGGATGGCTCATGCTCCAAACAATTTCATTTGAATGTTGGTTAATCATTCAAGTTGGTGCTTTGGTTAATTTTATTTGTTTGAGAAGTGCATAATACTCTTTTTAGATTGATCACCTAAAAACCGATTTCAAGTTATAAAAATTACTTGTCTCAAACACTTAACAAATAATCTAAGAAGTAGTTGTACTACTTAGTTTATTTGCCAAGTTAAGCATTCTTTTCTTAAGATCTTATATTCATTACTACTTCAATATTAGAGTCGCCAATATTTAGGGTGTGACAACCTAGTCTCTTTATGGACGTAGTATTGTTTAGTAGTGAATATAAGTGATCATCATTCTACCATTTTAGGACATACACTAAAAGGAGGATTTCAGACCTTGGTGTTTGAAGTTAATCAAAGTGAAACATAAGAACTTGTCTAAGTACTTCAAATACATAAGAAG
>NC_032009.1:11332311-11333094 GCF_001865875.1 Lupinus angustifolius | reverse complement strand
ACTTGTAAATATGCAGTTAACAGATTAAGGCATGATTTAATCGATTAACATAAGTTTTTGAAAAGTTGTTGAAACTGAAAACTTGGAAAAACAGAATCAGTTACATTTTTAAAACACGTTAATCGATTAACCAATGTCTTAATCGATTAACTGGGCTGCAGAAATGATTCTTTATAAATTGCGTTTTCAGAATTGAAGTCATAACTTGCATGTTACATTTTTTAGAGAGTTAGAAAATATTTTGTGTTAATTGTTGCATCTATATGACATTGCATTTGTGAGATTAGAAAAAGAGAGAATTCTATGCTTTAGGATTGAGAGGCATTTCATGTTTAATTTCTCATCATTTCACCTCACATGTTCATGCATTCATTGATGTTTTTGTAAAGATTTTGTATTCTGTAAAATCTGTTTTCAACTAATACATTGTCATGTTATATGAGACTTGTGTTAGAGTTTTAGAGTATGGTCTTAATTGTCTAATTTGAGCATTGTAATTGTTTGAGATTACTCTATGTTTTTGTTGTAAAAAGTGTTATAACTTTGGGAATTTCAAGGTGTCTTACCACCAACGCGATTGTGTTGTATCTTCATTAGCTTAGAGTTCTTGATAGAAAGAATAGGTTCGTGGCTGGGGCTACACCGCAAGAAAGGTTTTCTTGGGCGGTAGGAAGGGAGTCAAACCAAGGGATAAGGTTCTTTAGTTTCAAGGAAGAGTCTAAGTGTTGTAATTGGAAGAATTGTTTGTAAAACGTTATTTCAATTATAGTGAAGAAAAATCTC
>NC_032009.1:11331030-11332211 GCF_001865875.1 Lupinus angustifolius | reverse complement strand
CAAGTGGTATCAGAGCTAGTACGAAGTGCTAGCTCAACCGCGTATTCGTGATCCTAAGGGAAATATAATGGGTTCTACAAACCCGTTTGGTGGTGATGGTTCATCCATTAACCGACCACCTATATTCAGTGGTGAAGGGTATGCCTACTGGAAAGTCCGCATGCAAATCTTTATGGAAGCCATAGACTCGGATATTTGGGAATCCGTAGTGAACGACCCATTCGTTCCACAGCATCTAGTGGCCGATGAACCTAAAGACAAGCCTAAAAGTCTATGGACCGATGATGAGCGTAAGAGGGTCCAGCATAACCTACGGGCCAAAAATATCATCACATCAGCTCTATCATATGATGAGTTCTTTAGCGTCTCGCAGTGCCAAAATGCAAAAGAAATGTGGGACACCTTACAAGTGACTCTCGAAGGTACCAGCGAAGTCAAGCGCGCTAGATTAAATGCACTGACCCACGAGTTTGAGTTATTTCGCATGTTACCTAGCGAATCAATCAGTGATATGCAAAAGCGATTTACTCATATCGTGAATCATTTAGTTGCTCTAGATAAATCTTTTGCCAGAGGAAAATTAACTAATAAAGTTTTACGTTGTCTTGACAGGAAATGGCAACCGAAAGTAACTCAAAAGTTACTGCAATTGTGGAATCCAAAGACTTGGACTCTATGCCTCTAGCTACATTGTTTGGAAAGCTTCAAGAGCACGAAATGGAATTGGGTCGCTTGACGATGCATGAGGATTCAGACCGGAAGAAGAAGAACATCACATTGAAGGGTACGACCTCCAAAACAAAAGAAGATAAAGATGATGATGAATCTGACTCCGATCTAGATGATGAAACAATGGGTCTCCTTGTTCAAAAATTCAGTAAATTCATAAAGAGAAAAGGAGGATTCAAAAAGTTTCAGAATAAAGAAGCGAAAGAATCAACAAACAAAGTCAAGAACACCAAAGATGACTTTACTTGCCACGAGTGCGGAAAAGTAGGACACATGCGATTTCAGTGTCCAACCTATCTGAAAAAGGTTGATTCAGAAAAGAGCACTCCCAGGGAATTCAAGTCTAAGAAAGCCTACATCGCATGGCATGTACCTGAGGAGGAAACGACATCAAGCACCTCTAGTGAGGAGGAGTCAGCAAAGCTATGTTTGATGGCTAGATCTGACAACGA
>NC_032009.1:11330222-11330930 GCF_001865875.1 Lupinus angustifolius | reverse complement strand
CCTACATGTTTTTACTGCAATACATATGGTCATACCTCATATTCATGTTACATTAGTAAGTATAGAATACCTAGCGGCGTTTATATGTGGATAAAGAAGGGAGACGACATCCCGATTACTAATAGAAAAGGACCCAATATCAATTGGTACCAGAGAAAAGCAAGTGATCTTTTTGCAGGGATGTCTTCGAACACAAGGGCAGAAATGGTACCTATACATTGGATGTTCGAGACATATGACAGGTGACAGATCAAACTTCTTGGTACTTTCACTTAAAGGTAAAGGATACGTCACTTACGGAGACAACAACAAGGGAAAGATTCTTGGCACCGGAACAGTTGGTAACTCATCTCAGACTCTTATTGAAAATGTTCTTTATGTTGAAGGATTAGAACATAACCTCTTGAGCATAAGCCAACTCTGTGACAAAGGTAACCGTGTATCTTTCGATTCTGATTGTTGTATTATTCGTGACATTTTATCTAATAATGTTAAATTTGTTGGTCATCGTATAAATAATATTTACATGGTTAATTTGGATGATGTCACTACATTATTTTCAAAATGCTTTATTTCTAAAGAAGATGACATCTGGCTTTGGCACAGACGCGTTGCACATATCCATGTAAAACATCTAGATAAATTATCATCAACCGAACTAGTTGAGGGGCTACCAAAACTAAATTTTAAAACTAAAGAGATTTGTGA
>NC_032009.1:11329710-11330122 GCF_001865875.1 Lupinus angustifolius | reverse complement strand
CTATGCTCTAGTTATTGTTGATGATTTCTCCCGATTTACATGGACATTATTTTTATCTGCAAAAAGCGATGCGTTCAAATCTTTTAAAAATCTTGCCAAGCAAATCCAAAACCAACTTAACCTGAAAATAGTATATATAAGCAGTGATCATGGGGGAGAATTTGAGAACTTTTAGTTCAACAAATTCTGTGAGAAGCATGGCATTTTACATCAATTCTCTGCTCCTCGTACTCCACAACAAAATAGAGTTGTTGAGAGGAAAAATCATGTTTTGAAGAATTAGCGAGAACCATGCTTAATGAAAGTAATATCCCCAAATACTTCTGGGCAGATGCAGTGCATACTGCATGTTATGTTATAAATCGAGTACTTCTAAGGCCTAATATAAATAAAACTCCTTATGAACTTTTGA
>NC_032009.1:11329174-11329610 GCF_001865875.1 Lupinus angustifolius | reverse complement strand
GAAAGCGGGCTTTAGGAAAATTTGATTCAAAAGCCGATGATGGAATATTTTTGGGGTACTCGATGCGTAGCAAAGCCTTTAGAGTCTTTAATAAATATTTAATGCATGTAGAAGAGTCTATCCATGTACAATTTGACGAATCTTATCCAAATGAGAAGAGAAAGGTCGTGTCTGATGATGTTGTAGGTGCTTTAGAAGAAGCATACTCAAAAGACGTGGATAATGAAAAAGCAACCAATGAAGAATGTCAGATCATATCTCAGGAGCATTCAGATATGCCTGCTGTGTGGAAAACCAAGGAAGCTCACCCAATCGACAAAGTAATAGGTGACATATCTACGGGAGTGGTAACTCGTAGTTCCTTACCAAATTTTTGTAAATTTGTAGCTTTTGTATCTCAGATTGAGCCTAAGACCATTGATGAGGCCATTGAGGA
>NC_032009.1:11328767-11329074 GCF_001865875.1 Lupinus angustifolius | reverse complement strand
TCTATGATGGGAGTACTCACATTCTTTCTGGGACTTCAAATAAAGCAGCTAGAAAGTGGGATATTCATTCATCACGCGAAATACTGCAAAAAGCTACTTAAGAAATTTGATACGAATAAATGTAAGGAAGCCTCCACTCCTATGGCATCTGCTTGCTACCTAGACAAGGACGAAAAAGGAAAAGCAATAGAGGTAACAAAGTATCGTGGTATAATTGGGTCATTACTTTACTTAACTGCAAGTCGACCTGATATCATGTTTAGTGTATGCATGTGTGCGAGATTTCAATCATTACCTAAGGAATCAC
>NC_032009.1:11327720-11328667 GCF_001865875.1 Lupinus angustifolius | reverse complement strand
AGATCCCCATTAAATGCGATAATACAAGTGCCATAAACCTATCCAAGAATCCGGTTTTGCACTCTAGAACCAAGCATATAGAAATTAGACATCATTTCTTACGTGATCATGTACAAAAAGGTGACTGCGTTCTTGAATTTGTTGAAACCTCTAGACAGTTAGCAGATATTTTCACCAAGCCCCTTCCACGGGATACTTTCTATGTTCTAAGGAGAGAACTTGGAATTCTTGATGAACAATATCTTGATTAAAACTGTTTAGATGTTTGTCTTATGTCTTGCCTCTATATATTTATTTGTCTCTTGTTTTAAATTATATGTGTTGAAGTGCAAAATTATATCTCATGATAACTCCTTGTCATGATTTCAAATGCTTCGATTAATCCGTTAAAATGCATGCATAAGTCCTAAAGAGTTGAAACCATTCTGCCAGCTAAAAACTATTTTTTACCATGTTTAATCGATTAAACACTTAGTGTTAATCGATTACGTGGGCATCATTTTCTGAAAAATCAACTTTTACACGATTTTAATCGATTAACCATGCCCGTTAATCGATTAAAACCAGCAGTTTAAGTGCAGACACCACCTCGGTTTCACGCTTTTTTCGGCATTTTCTCCACCACTTCTCACTTTTGAGTCGCTGAAATTGTAACTCAGCTGACCCAAGTGCACTAAGCTAGATAAACCTCACCCTAACCCTCTCAAACCATCTAGAAATCTCACATTATCATCCATATTCCATCACATTCTCAATTTTTCCCCAAATCAAACCCAACGTTAGGTTTGCCCAATCCTTCTCTGCTCAGTCCAACATCAATTCCGTTTCTACAACTAAAATGGAGCAAGGTCGCGCAAAAAGGTTCAAAACTCCTGCCAATCGTGGACGAAGATAGGAAGCTGGCTCATCATCCACTCGGGATCGCGGTGACCCATTTTACTCGCTTA
>NC_032009.1:11326120-11327620 GCF_001865875.1 Lupinus angustifolius | reverse complement strand
GTTAAATTTCTGGAATTAAAGGGACAAGTTTACCCTGCTCTAGTTAGGGAATTTTATGCAAATTTCATATATAAGGATGGTAAATACTAGTCTATGATTTCTGGTAAATTGTTTGAGATTAGTGATGAACTGTTTATGAATGTCGGTGGATTATCGTCTTCGAGTTATGGAATAGGAGATTGTTCCTGGATTACGGATAACTTTGATCCTACTGAGGTTTATTCTGGTGCAGAGGAACACAAATCATGCGCAGCCTACTGTGAATGATTTGCGTTTCATGTACGCTATTAAGAATAATGTAATGATTAACTGGCCTGAGGAAATATTGAAGATTATGAACAGTGTGTCTCTGTCTCAGACGAAGCTGCTTCCCTACAGTATATTCATTTAACGCATTGTGGATTATTTGCATATCGATGTTTTTGACACCATCATTGTTGAGTATACTGGTAAGGATCATATGGTTGGTGAGAGTCTAATTCATAAAATGGGTATATACAAGTATGGTACTAGTTGGCAATACCAGGAGGACTACACTACTATTGATTTGAAGTTGTCTAGTGATGATGATTAGGGTGGCATGGGTGATCAGAATACTACAAATCAGGGGGAGTCCTCTAGGACAGCATCACAGGATTCTGTTTTCGGTATGGCTCAGATGGAAGCTATAGAGCAAAGGCTCAACAACCGCATGAATCTTCATTTTAAAGGGTTGAAGGACTCATACTTTTCAGGTATGGAACAATATGAAGATCGTCAAACTGCCTATTCAGACAACCAATATCAGTCGGTGAGAAATCTGATTCAATCAACAGCCAAAGCTCAGAATTCCTTTATTCGATCTACTGCTGAATCTCCAAATGCACTATTTTGTTCTGAACTTCAGAAGTTGTCTATGCTAATCAGGGGTGACCAGAATGTTGCTATTCCTGATGATGAGATTGATCTTCCTCCACCTCAACCATAGTTTAGAAGACTTTAGACCTAGGATATCTTACCATTAGGTTTATTTCTTCTTTATTGCACTTTATGGACTCAGTTCTTGTTACTGTTTCAAGACTTATTTGTGCCTCTTTATTTGACTCTGTTTGACATTTTATGGTTTGTAATGGTTGCTGAACATTTTTACTCTTTATGCTATGTTCTTTGTTTTGTGCTTAATTATGTCAAAATAGCTTATTTGGTTATGTGAATGGTTCTTGATCATATGAGCTTTTATGGTGCATAAATTAAGCTAGTTATTGCACTACATCGCTTATTATGCTAATTGATATGGTAAATTTTGTATGTCGTTCTCTTTACCTCTTAGTTATCTTATTGTCTAAACAAGCGCATTTGTTCAAGCCACCGAAAATGAAACAAGTTAATAGTTAAATCCCAAAATTAATTCGTTAACTTTGTTTTATGTTTAACTACATATCTCTGCCTACTTTTGACCTGGGTTATCTTTTTGATAATGTCAAAAAGGCAAGAAATGTTGTTTTGTTGTTGTTTGATTAT
>NC_032009.1:11323293-11326020 GCF_001865875.1 Lupinus angustifolius | reverse complement strand
AGTCAAACCAAGGAATAAGGTTCTTTAGTTTCAAGTGAATGTCTAAGTGTTGTAATTGGAAGAATTGCTTGTAAAACATTATTTCAGTTATAGTGAAGAAAAATCTCCCAGATCAGTCGGGAGGCCTGGATGTAGTTTGCAAGTGGACACGCAAACAAACCAGGATAAAAATCGTGTTGCAGGATTTTTTCTCTCGCTCTCTCTTTATTGCTTTAATCGATTACTTTGTATAGTTGTTTTAATTGCCATATTCTGTTTCTATACTATAATGTTGTAACTCTGATATATTTGTAAGCTCTGTATATTCGTTTCAATCTCGGTTGATTGTCGTGCAAGAAACCGAATCTGTTTATGTAATCTGAGTTGTTTTAATCGATTAAAGTGATTACGTTAATCGATTATTTCTATTCTGTTAATCGATTAATCTGGGGTTATTTCAGCATTAATTGTTGTTTTCGAAAAGCGGATACTCTAACCACTACACCTATTCAACCCCCCTTCTAGGTGTATTTTAGCCACTGATACCTAACACTTTATTTATTTATTTGCTTCTAACAACTAACTATTCATCACTTTTGTACATTTCGGTTTTGTGGAATAAATTCCAACACCAATTTACTGGTATGAATTTAGCAAATTAACACAAGTGATAAGGAGTGATATTTATTTTCATTTCCTTTTATTAAGCAAACTATTTACTTATGAAAGGTTGGTAAAGAATAAATAAATAAAGCAATAAATTGTTAGTTGCAGAATTTAAATGACATAAAATAAATGTTAGTTTGCGCAAATGTAAATGACAGAAAGTAAAAGCTAGTAGTTAGATAATTATGACTATGTATTTTTACTTTTCAAAGATACAATTTAGGAATTAAATTGCATATTGATTCAAGATTTCTTTCTTTGTCAACAAATAAAATTTATTTGATAACACTTTACTATTTTACATTTGTATCTCCTTAAAGATTCAATTGTAGTATAGTATAGGGTTATGTCGAACCACAAGGAATTTCCTAATATGATATTTTTTATAAACATGTTATATTACTAATAAAGGTTGAACATATTATTGGTTGGTTTTGTTTATGAAATTTTAACATTCTAACAAGTAAACATAAACAACTAATATGCACAAATTCTTGAGGAGAAAATTTAGTTTGAATGATGAAATTATTTCTTAACATGTTTCTATGAAAAATGTATATAAATGTTATATGTTATACTTTGGTTATTCCAAATACCAGTTCATAAAATTTCCCGCAGTCCCTCAGTGAGAAAAAGTGATTTTGAAACCTTGCAAAATATACTAATCAATAGAAAACTGCAACTCGACGAAATAAGTTGTCACGCCTTATTTCAGGTTCCGTAAACATTGATTAGCCTTTATTAAAAGTTGCTTAAAATGGATGCTTTGATTTGGAAAAGGAAATAAGGTGTATTCCTACTTTTCAGTTCATTTATAAAGACTTTAAAAAGAAGCATTTTGGATCTTGAAATCAAGTTTAAGGAGATAAAGTTAAAACCCCATGAAGCTCTTTCTAAAGAATTGAAATTGCCAAAGTAATAACATAAACATAATTCAAAATAATGAAACAAGAAATTCAAGAAATATTAGCAAGCCAAAAATTCAACTAAGATTTAGGAGCATTAGCCATCTTAATCCAAGGATTTAAGACACTTTATCATGCACAAATGAGATTGCAAAATGAATTTTTGCATCTTATTTCATTACTCCTTCTCCTCTTGAATTAAAGAGAAATTACAAATAAAAATTACCTAAGCTACTTTGGAGTAGAAATTCTCCAAGAAATTACAAAGAAAAAAATGTGGAAGAAGAGAGAAATTCGGATGTGGAAGAGTGAATGTGTGAAGTTGATGAAGTGATGATAGTATGAATTTATGAATTGCGTCCTATTTATAGGAGTTCCAGGACCCCGCTAAGCTGCTCTCTTCCACTGCTAAGCTGCTGACCAAACCTTTCAGCATGGGTTTGGTCACTTGGCCAAGCAGCTTAGTCACCTACCTGGGGCTAAGTCAGCCAAGCTATGGTGAGCTACTTGGCCCAACTATTGTGAGCTACTTATGAAACACCTAAGGAGGATACTTAGGGTGAGGTCATGCATGAGGCAAGCATGCTTAGGTGCTAAGTTAACTTTGGCCAACTTGCTGAGTGCACACCGTCAAGCGCCTATGTTGCACCGATGAGCTGACTCCTTGAGCAACTTGACCGAGTCTGATGTTGATGTGGCTTGATGCTTGGTTCCATGTTGGGCGCTCCAGGTGCAATGCTAAGCTGCTGAATGAGCACGTAGTGTGTCCCATGCGTGTGGTGGCTCGTGCCAGGCTTGTATTTTGACTGTGCCTAGTTGAGTTTGATCGTGCCAAGTTGGTGTCCAGGTCACGCGGAGCGTGCATTTGGTCCAAGCTAAGCTATCAACAAGGTATTAGTGGCTAAAATACACCTAGAAGGGGGGTTGAATAGGTGTAGCGGTCAGAGTATACACTTTTCGCAAACAACAAATAATGCTGAATTAACCCCATATTAATCGATTAACAGAGAAGAAATAATCGATTAATGCAAGCAATTTAATCGATTAAAATAGCTCATATTACACAAACAGATTCGATTTCTTGCACGACAATCAACTGAGATCGAAGCAAATATACAGAGCTAACAGATATATCAGAGTTACACCAGTATAGTATAGAAACAGAATATTACAATTG
>NC_032009.1:11314103-11323193 GCF_001865875.1 Lupinus angustifolius | reverse complement strand
CAAGAACCTATTCTTTCTATCAAGATCTCTAAGCTAATGAAGATACAACACAATCTCGTTGGTGGTAAGACACCTTGAGATTCCCAAAGTTACAACACTTTTTACAACAAAAACATAGAGTAATCTAAAGCAATTACAATGCTCAAATTAAACAATTAAGATCTTACTCTAAAACTCTAACACGAGTCTCAAATAACATGATAATGCATTAGTTAAAAACAATTTTTACAGAATATGAAATCTTCTCAAAAACATCAATGAATGCATGAAAATGTGAGATGAAATGATGAGAAATTAAACATGAAGTGTCTCTCAATCCTAAAGCATAGAATTCTATCTTTTCTAATCTCACAAATGCAATGTCATATAGATGCAACAATTAACACGAAATATGCTCTAATTGATTCCATGCTCAAAAATTCCTTTGGAACTTCTATTGGCCTTCCCACCGTCTCAACACCTATTCTTTTCCTCTTGCATCCAATCTTTGCTCTTTTTAGACTGAACGTATTTGTCCTTCACAACACCACCAATAACACACGCTTAACCCGAACAAAGAAAAAATAAAGGTTAAAAACTATCCTCAAGTGCTAATTATATCCTAGAATACAATTTAAATGCAATACAAATGTAGTACAATTTTACACTCATCAAATCCCCTCAAGCTTATCTTTGGCTTGTCCTCATGTAAGTATTATGGATAACTCACACAATCAAGTATAAATGAAAATATAAAAACTATGGCTCGAAATAACAAACATTATCATGATAGTTTTGAAGTTGTCCATGCATCAAGGCAATCATAAATCAATTCAGTTTATAGCTAATTCTTTGAGTCATAACAAATGCATGAACTAAGGTCATTCTCATTACCAAAGCTTTCCAAAGTTCTCCTCTTGACATGCGCACTTTCATTAGATTGCAGTCTAAAATACTTTTGAGTCATATCATGTCAAATAGAAAGTATCTCAATTGTTATACCATGTTCATACAACCATGAGAGTCCAATTGACTACAATTTCATTCCACTTTTACTTAATAAGGTTTAAACCAATCTCCTAGTATTATATTACACTGTCATACACTATTGAGTATTATCATGTTAACTAGAAAGTATCACAATTGTCATACCTTGTTCATACACCCATAAGAGTCCAATTGACTTTGATTCTATTCAACATGTCCTTAATAAGCGTTAAACTCATCTCCTAGTATTAGATTACACTCTCAAACACTTTTAAGTCTTATGTTGTCAACTACAAAGTATCACAATGGTCATACCAAGTTCATACACCTATGAGAGTAGAGTTGACTAAAATTCCATTCTAATAGTCCTTAATAGGATTTAAACCATTTTCCTAGTATTAGGTTACACTCTCAGTCATATGATGTGTTGAAAGGATTTTTTGACAACCCACTTTGGGTTTTGCAATTTTATTTCAGTGATGAGTGATGAAAAATTTGTTGGGTGGTGACTTCATTTATTTACTTCATTTCAGGTTCCAGTTAACCATACCATAAAAGGCCAGACTATTTTTATGAAGTTAACTATACCATTTCTTATGAAAGGTTGGTATCAAAGAATAAAACAATAAATAAATTGTTAGATGCGGAGAAGTAAATGTCTAAAAGTAAATAAACAAAATAAAGAGTTAGTAGCAGAAAGTAAATGACAGAAAGTAAATGATAGAAAGTAAATGTTAGTAGGGGAAAATAAATGAGAAAAAGAAAATTTTAGTGGTTAGATTTATTAATTCATCAATCTTTTCGGTCCATAGACTTTTCGGTTTATCTTTCGGTTCATCATCCACTAAATATTGTGGAACGAAGGGCCCGTTGACTACGGATTACCAAATATCCGGGTTTATGGCCTCTAAAAATATTTTCATGCGAACTTTCCAGGAGGCATATCCTTCGCCACTGAATACAGAAGGGCGGTTTATGGATGCGCCATCACCGCCAAAGGGGTTGATGGAACCCATTTAGTTTCCCTTAAGGATCACGCGTTTACGGTTCAGTACTAGCTCTGATACCACTTGTTAGGCATCAATGATAGAATACACCTATAAGGGGGGGTTGAATAGGTGTCGCGGTTCCCACTTACCGCTATTGGCATCAAAGCCCTATTCTAGAAAACACCTAGTTAATCAATTAAAGATTACCTTAATCGATTAAGTCGCACAAAATTAACAATTGCTGAATGGCTCAATTACACAGCCACTTACAGATTATACAGAAATGATATAGCAGATTGAACATAAAGGATCTTTATATGGCAGAGTTACTATATCCAAAATATCAGCTATAATAGGCAATTAAAAACACTTTAAAACAATAAAGAGATAAGAGTAAGAAACAACCTGCAACAAGGTTTTTATACTGGTTCATTTTGCGGTCCACTACAAATTGGCATGTTGGTTTTTTGAGTTATCTTTAAGCTTTCACTAATTCCTTTGTCTTTATCAAAACATAGGCAAGCTAAGTGCTATCTTGACACATTGCACTTTCAATAGCGTCCTTCACTATGCTTGATTCCATGCTCAAAAATTCCTTTGGAACTTCTATTGGCCTTCCCACCGTCTCAACACCTATTCTTTTCCTCTTGCATCCAATCTTTGCTCTTTTTAGACTGAACGTATTTGTCCTTCACAACACCACCAATAACACACGCTTAACCCGAACAAAGAAAAAATAAAGGTTAAAAACTATCCTCAAGTGCTAATTATATCCTAGAATACAATTTAAATGCAATACAAATGTAGTACAATTTTACACTCATCAAATCCCCTCAAGCTTATCTTTGGCTTGTCCTCATGTAAGTATTATGGATAACTCACACAATCAAGTATAAATGAAAATATAAAAACTATGGCTCGAAATAACAAACATTATCATGATAGTTTTGAAGTTGTCCATGCATCAAGGCAATCATAAATCAATTCAGTTTATAGCTAATTCTTTGAGTCATAACAAATGCATGAACTAAGGTCATTCTCATTACTCTCATGTTTTTCGAGGTTATCGTGTTTCGATCAAAAAGTTTCGTGAAAAACATTACCATATGCTTGATTATAGATCAAATCGCCAATGACTATATTTTAATGCTTGCAATAATCAAAAGGTCTTTAAATGGTTGTATTATAGCCAAGGTAAATAAATGAAGGTGGGATAAAGAAAAAAAGGAAAATTCAAAAGGCTTACAATTATATCCCAATATACTTATTTTCTAGAACATCTGACTAAAGCATTGAGATTCTCTTTATAAGCATTATTTTGTCATATGATTTTTTACCAACCTTTCTCTTTACATTATGTTTTTTCGGTCCTTTCTCTTTATTGTATACTTTGTACTTTTCCCTTTTGATTTTTTTAATTCTTATTTTTTTTTTCTAAAAAAGAAAATGATGATTTTTTTATTCACCTTTGGTGCATTCATGCATAGCACACATAAGCTTTTTCGGTTTTCCCATTACTTCAAGCAAATATCCCACATTACCATAAAACCCTTAGTTGAGTAGCTATAAAGAAACTTTAAAGTCCAGGCTAAAAAATGGGCGACTAATTGGTTTTCAATGTGTAACAAGTAGAGATCGCTATGAAAACCGAACTCGTGGGTACCCATCCAAACCCAACCCGAATTTAACAGTTAAACCCGTTGTCATTATGTTCGGGTTCGGTTTTTACCCGATGTTAATTTTTGGGTTCGAGTTTGGTAGATGTGGTAACCTACCCGAGCCCGCCTCATCTTAGAATAGAGACCAAAGAGATCTTCCATCTTCCTTTATTCGTTCCCTTCATCCTCTCCGACCTCTGTTTGATTAGTGAAATATCCCTAATGAATGATAATGCGCAGAATCCAGCAAAGCAAATCAAAAGTGGTCATATAATTAGCTGGTTCTCGTCATTTTATTCAATCTTTTAGAAAAACCAAATTGCAGCTTGTTTATTCTCTCTAGTGATACAATGTTCCAATAAATAAATTGTTAGATGCGGAGAAGTAAATGTCTAAAAGTAAATAAACAAAATAAAGAGTTAGTAGCAGAAAGTAAATGACAGAAAGTAAATGATAGAAAGTAAATGTTAGTAGGGGAAAATAAATGAGAAAAAGAAAATTTTAGTGGTTAGATTTATTAATTCATCAATCTTTTCGGTCCATAGACTTTTCGGTTTATCTTTCGGTTCATCATCCACTAAATATTGTGGAACGAAGGGCCCGTTGACTACGGATTACCAAATATCCGGGTTTATGGCCTCTAAAAATATTTTCATGCGAACTTTCCAGGAGGCATATCCTTCGCCACTGAATACAGAAGGGCGGTTTATGGATGCGCCATCACCGCCAAAGGGGTTGATGGAACCCATTTAGTTTCCCTTAAGGGGCCTGTAGCAGCTCTTGCGTTATTTTTTGGTTTCCCCGTCAGGTTTGGGTTACCTGAAACCCGACGGGTTCAAGGATGGTATTGTTAATTTCAACACCGTCGAGTTCAGGGATGGTATTGTTAATTTCAACGCCGTCGAGTTCGGGTTCGGGTTTTAAATTTCAGGTTCAGAGTTGGCTAAGCATAAACCCGACCCTGATCCACCCCGTTGCCATTACTATTAACAAGTGGTTGAATATCAAAAGAAAAAATCCTAATTTTCTCTATCATATTAATGCATGCAATCAGACTTCAGTTTGAAACGGTGATAAATCAAGTTTTAGAATGTACAATCATAGAAAATTATGAACACATGAAAGGCCCGTTTACTACGAATTCCAAAACATCCGAGTCAATGGCTTCAATAAGTATCTTCATCCGGACTTTCCAGTAGGCGTATCCTTCGCTAATGAATACGAGAGGGCGGTTAATGGATGCGCCATCACCGCCAAAGGGGTTGGTGGAACCCATTTGTTTTCCCTTAAGAATCACGCGTATGCGATTGAGCAAACACATCATACTAGCTTTGATACCACTTTTTAGGTATTAGTGGATAGAACACACCTACAACGGGGGTTGAATAAATGTCGCGGTTACCAATTACCACTTTTTGCACTGAAGCCCTATTCTGGAAAAAGCCCCAGTTAATTGATTAACACTCTGTCTTAATCGATTAATCTTTGCTAATGTATATTACATGCACAATTCCAATTACAAGACCTTCAATGCTACCTTCTTGAATTCCCAGAACCTCTACCTTTGTTAGACCTTACCTAATCGCCTAGGAAAACCTTTCCTACGATCAAGCCCCAACCAAGAGTATGTTCTAAAGTTAAGACCTCCAAGTCTTGGTGAAGACTCTATGTATCTCGTTGGTGGTACGACACCAAGAGACGACTTTCCTTATTACAAAAATCACAACAAAAACAAAGTAATGTGAATCACAAAATAGCTCAAATATTATAATTAAGAACAAGCTATAAACCGTAAACAAATCTCACAAATTATTATGAATATGTATAAGAACAGAATCATGAAGAACATGTAATTTCTACCCTAAGAAATCTCTAAAATAATTGAAAGAATCATGCAAGAAAGATAGAATGATGAACACATTTAATCACATGCAATTGATGGCATTTTAATCCTTAAGCATGATACTATCTCTCACTAATCTCACATGCAATTCTCTCTGCCTATAAGACATACAAAGAATACGAAAAAATGCAACTTAGAAATTCTAAAAATGAATGAATGAATGTATGAAGCATGGTGTAAAAACACACTTTATATAGAAATATTGTTTTGTTCCCAATTAATCGATTAAGTGCCTTGTTAATTGATTCACGGGCTATTTAGAATAACTAAATTATGTTTTTCAGTTATCTGTTGAAACTGATTAGAAACTATTTTCACGCTAATCGATTAAAGCCTTACTTAATCGATTAACTGACATATTTTTAGTTATGATATTAAATGGTAAACTACCTATATGTTATGCTTATCAACTATACATGTTTTAAGATTATGTTGTGCCTAAGATGCACAAATAACATGTATGATTAATGCAAGAACATATCATAAGCTAGATGGCATGTCTCATGTAAATGATATGATGGTTTCTAGAACTTGTGAGATTTGCATCTAGGTTTACCTAACCTAGACTCAATAACTAAGATACATATCTAAGACTCTAGTTTAGACATGAAGCTCTTGAATCTTTGGTGTAACAGCCTAACTTATTTTTGGATGATACATTTGGCATGTTGGTTTTTTGAGTTATCTTTAAGCTTTCACTAATTCCTTTGTCTTTATCAAAACATAGGCAAGCTAAGTGCTATCTTGACACATTGCACTTTCAATAGCGTCCTTCACTATGCTTGATTCCATGCTCAAAAATTCCTTTGGAACTTCTATTGGCCTTCCCACCGTCTCAACACCTATTCTTTTCCTCTTGCATCCAATCTTTGCTCTTTTTAGACTGAACGTATTTGTCCTTCACAACACCACCAATAACACACGCTTAACCCGAACAAAGAAAAAATAAAGGTTAAAAACTATCCTCAAGTGCTAATTATATCCTAGAATACAATTTAAATGCAATACAAATGTAGTACAATTTTACACTCATCAAATCCCCTCAAGCTTATCTTTGGCTTGTCCTCATGTAAGTATTATGGATAACTCACACAATCAAGTATAAATGAAAATATAAAAACTATGGCTCGAAATAACAAACATTATCATGATAGTTTTGAAGTTGTCCATGCATCAAGGCAATCATAAATCAATTCAGTTTATAGCTAATTCTTTGAGTCATAACAAATGCATGAACTAAGGTCATTCTCATTACTCTCATGTTTTTCGAGGTTATCGTGTTTCGATCAAAAAGTTTCGTGAAAAACATTACCATATGCTTGATTATAGATCAAATCGCCAATGACTATATTTTAATGCTTGCAATAATCAAAAGGTCTTTAAATGGTTGTATTATAGCCAAGGTAAATAAATGAAGGTGGGATAAAGAAAAAAAGGAAAATTCAAAAGGCTTACAATTATATCCCAATATACTTATTTTCTAGAACATCTGACTAAAGCATTGAGATTCTCTTTATAAGCATTATTTTGTCATATGATTTTTTACCAACCTTTCTCTTTACATTATGTTTTTTCGGTCCTTTCTCTTTATTGTATACTTTGTACTTTTCCCTTTTGATTTTTTTAATTCTTATTTTTTTTTTCTAAAAAAGAAAATGATGATTTTTTTATTCACCTTTGGTGCATTCATGCATAGCACACATAAGCTTTTTCGGTTTTCCCATTACTTCAAGCAAATATCCCACATTACCATAAAACCCTTAGTTGAGTAGCTATAAAGAAACTTTAAAGTCCAGGCTAAAAAATGGGCGACTAATTGGTTTTCAATGTGTAACAAGTAGAGATCGCTATGAAAACCGAACTCGTGGGTACCCATCCAAACCCAACCCGAATTTAACAGTTAAACCCGTTGTCATTATGTTCGGGTTCGGTTTTTACCCGATGTTAATTTTTGGGTTCGAGTTTGGTAGATGTGGTAACCTACCCGAGCCCGCCTCATCTTAGAATAGAGACCAAAGAGATCTTCCATCTTCCTTTATTCGTTCCCTTCATCCTCTCCGACCTCTGTTTGATTAGTGAAATATCCCTAATGAATGATAATGCGCAGAATCCAGCAAAGCAAATCAAAAGTGGTCATATAATTAGCTGGTTCTCGTCATTTTATTCAATCTTTTAGAAAAACCAAATTGCAGCTTGTTTATTCTCTCTAGTGATACAATGTTCTCTCTTTTGTGTTTCATGGATGTAATACTACATGCCTATAGCAGTTATTGCATTATTTTTTGGTTTCCCCGTCGGGTTCAAGGATGGTATTGTTAATTTCAACACCGTCGAGTTCAGGGATGGTATTGTTAATTTCAACGCCGTCGAGTTCGGGTTCGGGTTTTAAATTTCAGGTTCAGAGTTGGCTAAGCATAAACCCGACCCTGATCCACCCCGTTGCCATTACTATTAACAAGTGGTTGAATATCAAAAGAAAAAATCCTAATTTTCTCTATCATATTAATGCATGCAATCAGACTTCAGTTTGAAACGGTGATAAATCAAGTTTTAGAATGTACAATCATAGAAAATTATGAACACATGAAAGGCCCGTTTACTACGAATTCCAAAACATCCGAGTCAATGGCTTCAATAAGTATCTTCATCCGGACTTTCCAGTAGGCGTATCCTTCGCTAATGAATACGAGAGGGCGGTTAATGGATGCGCCATCACCGCCAAAGGGGTTGGTGGAACCCATTTGTTTTCCCTTAAGAATCACGCGTATGCGATTGAGCAAACACATCATACTAGCTTTGATACCACTTTTTAGGTATTAGTGGATAGAACACACCTACAACGGGGGTTGAATAAATGTCGCGGTTACCAATTACCACTTTTTGCACTGAAGCCCTATTCTGGAAAAAGCCCCAGTTAATTGATTAACACTCTGTCTTAATCGATTAACTCACAGAAAACAACAAGTTGTGAAGTGGTTTATTGCTCAACCACTCACCGATAATCAGATACAGATAAAACAAATATTCTTGAACAAAATTAAACTCAATATATCAAAGTTACAATATCCAAATTATTAGCTAAAATTACAACTTGAAAAGTAAAGAGATTAAGGATAGAAAAAGCCTGCAATAAGGAATTTTATCTTGGTTCATTTGCGGGTCCACTTGCAAACTACATCCTGGCTTCCCCTTCTGATCTCGGGAGATTTTCTTCACTCATACTGAAAAGAATGTATTTTTACATGCACACTTCTAAATCCCAAATTAATTCATTAACTTCGTGTTATGTTGATCGATTAACCAAGGATTTAATCGATTAACTAGGCTGCAGAATGGTTTTTTTATAAGCTGCGTTTTCAGAACTCAAGTTCATTCTTGCATGTTAGATTTCAAGAGAGTTAGAGCATACTTTCGTGTTAATTGCTGCGTCTACATGAAATTGCATTTGTGAGATTAGAAAAGAGAGAATTCTATGCTTTAGGATTGAGAGGCATTACATGTTTAATTTCTCATCATTTCATCTCATATGTTCATGCATTTCCTGATGTTTTTGGAAAGATTTCATATTCTATAA
>NC_032009.1:11313559-11314003 GCF_001865875.1 Lupinus angustifolius | reverse complement strand
AGAGGCATTACATGTTTAATTTCTCATCATTTCATCTCATATGTTCATGCATTTCCTGATGTTTTTGGAAAGATTTCATATTCTATAAAATCTGTTTTTAACTCATGCATTATCATTTTATATGAAACATGTGTTAGGGTTGTAGAGTAAGGTCTTAATTGTTTTAATTTGAGCATTGTAAGTGCTTTAGATTACTCTATATTCATGTTGTAAAAGTGTTGTAATTTTGGGAATCTCTAGGTGTCTTACCACCAACGAGATTGAGTTGCGTCTTTATTAGCTTAGAAATCTTGATAGAAAGAATAGGTTCTTGGCTGGGGCTACACCACAAGAAAGGTTTTCTTGGGCGGAAGGAAGTGAGTCAAACCAAGGGATAAGGTTCTTTAGTTTTCAAGAAAGTGTCTAAGTGTTGTAATTGAAAGAATTGTTTGTAAAACGTTATTT
>NC_032009.1:11312398-11313459 GCF_001865875.1 Lupinus angustifolius | reverse complement strand
TTATTCTTTCTGTGTTAATCGATTAAACTGGGGGGTTTTCAACATTATATGTTGTTTGTGAAAAGCAGATACTTTGACCGCTACACCTATTCAACCCCCGTTCTAGGTGTATTTTAGCCACTAATACCTAACATAGTCATCTTCAAGCTTTCAGTGAATCCTTATCTTCATCAAAACATAGGCAATTTAATACTGCAACACGTTGACACTTTACACTTTGAATCAAGGTCTATACCTTCTTCCTCATTGTATCCTTGGGCTACTAGTCTAGCTTTATTTATAACAATAATACAATTTTCATCATATTTATTTCAAAATATCCAACGAATTCCTATGACATGCCTATTTTTAGGTCTAGGAAAAAGTTCCCAAACTTCATTTCTCTCAAACTAGTTTAATTCTGAAAGTGCGCATGTCAAGAGGAGCACTTTGGAAAGCTTTCTCACTGTATTTTGGTTTTGATGAGGACAACTTGTGTTTTATAAGAGCTTGAAGATCATCAACAAATCAACGTGCTTAAGTCTCAAGATTGGTATTAGACTTAGACTAGTAATTAGTTTAGGTTGAGTCTAAGGCTTAAGTAAACTCAATACATGTCTCATATGCATAAAACTTTAAATCATTTTAGTTTTGAGATATGTCATTTATAATATGTTCATGCATCACATATATACATGTTATATGTGCATCCTAGGCATAAACTTAGTGTTGAACATGTATAAGTTAAGTGCATAACGTATTTGAGTTTTGCAATTTGAAATTACACTTGGAAATATGTCGTTAATCGATTAAGAAGTGTGTTAATCGATTAACATAAGTTTTTGAAAAGCTGTTGTAACAGAAAACTTGGAAAACAGAATCAGTTACAATTTTGTAACACGTTAATCGATTAACCAAGGACTTAATTGATTAACTGGGCTGCAGAATTGATTCTTTATAAACTGCATTTTCAGAACTGAAGCCATAACTTGCATGTTATATTTTAAGAGAGTTAGAGCATATTTCGTGTTAATTGTTGAATCTATATGACATTGCATTTGTGAGATTAGAAAAGAGAGAAT
>NC_032009.1:11309413-11312298 GCF_001865875.1 Lupinus angustifolius | reverse complement strand
GTTAAATTTGAGCATTGTAATTGCTTTAGATTACTCTATGTTTGTGTTGTAACGTTGGGAATCTCAAAGTGTCTTACCACCAACGAGATTGTGTTGTATCTTCATTAGCTTAGAGACCTTGATAGAGAGAATAGGTTCTTGGCTGGGGCTACACCGCAAGAAAGGTTTTCTTGGGCGGTAGGAAGGGAGTCAAACCAAGGAATAAGGTTCTTTAGTTTCAAGTGAATATCTAAGTGTTGTAATTGGAAGAATTGCTTGTAAAACATTATTTCAATTATAGTGAAGAAAAATCTCCCAGACCAGCCGGGAGGTCTGGATGTAGTTTGCAAGTGGACACACAAACGAACCAACAAACGAACCAGGATAAAAACCTTGTTGCAGGCTTTTTCTTTCCCTCTCTCTCTTTATTGCTTTAATCGATTACTTTGTATAGTTGTTTTAATTGCAATATTCTGTTTCTATACTATATTGTTGTAACTCTGATATATTTGTTAGCTCTGCATATTCGTTTCAATCTCGGTTGATTGTCGTGCAAGAAACCGAATCTGTTTGTGTAATCTGAGCTATTTTAATCGATTAAGTTGATTGCGTTAATCGATTATTTCTTCTTTGTTAATCGATTAATCTGGGATTATTTCAGCATTATTTGTTGTTTTCAGAAAAGCGGATACTCTGACCGCTACACCTATTCAACCCCCCTTCTAGGTGTATTTTAGCCACTGATACCTCACATAAATAATATATATATGATTGACATAGACTCCTCTTTACCAATAACATGTTTAGTTGCTAATGATAATCATGATTCATGGCTTTGGCATAGGAGAATTGCTCATATATATATATGGACCATTTGAATAAACTCATTAAGAAAGATTTAGTTGTTGGTTGACCCAATATGAAGTTTGTTAAAGACAAACTGTGTAGTGCTTGTCAAATGGGTAAACAAACAAAAACTACTTTTAAACCTAAGCATGTGGTTTCTTCTGATAGACCATTGGAGTTAATAAATATGGAGTTATTTGGCCCCTCAAGGATAAAACGTTATGATGGTAACTACTACGTTGTTATTATAGTAGACAATTTTTCGAGATATACTTGAACTCTATTCTTAGTTCATAAGAATGAGGCATTCAAAGCCTACAACATTTATGCTAAAAGAGTTCAGAATGAAAAATCACTAAAAATCGTTTCTATAAGAAGTGATCATGGGGGAGAATTTCAAAAATCTCCATTTGAAGAATTCTGTGATGATCTTGGCATCAATCACAATTTTCTGCTCCTAAAACACCACAAGAAAATGATGTTATAGAGAGAAAGAATCGGTCATGAGAAGAACTGGCTCGTACAATGTTGAATGAAACTAACCTCTCAAAATATTTCTTGGGTGATGCAGTAAGTACTATATGTTATGAACTCTTTAAAGGTAGAAAACCAAACATTTCTCATTTGCATGTAATTGGTTGTCAATGCTTTGTTTTAAATAATGGTAAGGATAACTTAGGCAAGTTTGTTGCAAAAGCTAATGAAGGTATCTTCCTAGGCTACTCTCTTATGAGTAAAGCTCATAGAGTTTTTAATAAAAGAACTCAAGCTATGGAAGAATTCGTTCATGTGTCTTTTGATGAAACCAATCATGTGATAAAGGATGGGTTAACCATTGATGAAGAGGACTTGCCAAGTTCCCCGACTAAAGAAAAATCTATTAATGATTCTACAACTAATACTGAGCATTTGAAAATGGATGATGATCCCTCTTCTCAAGAAGAGCATATTACTCTAATTTACCAAAACAATGGAGAACTCATTAAGATCGTCTTATTGACAACATCATTAGTGATAAAAGTAAGGGTGACACTACCCGATTAATTCTAGAAAATGCTTGTCTAAATGTGGCCTTCGTTTCTCAAATAGAACCCTCCAAGATTGATGATGCAATTGAGGATGAACACTGGATTCTTACGATTATGGAGAAAAATGCCGAAAAATCGTGAAACCAAAGTGCTATTTTCACTTAAACTGCTGGTTTTAATCGATTAACGGGCATGGTTAATCGATTAAAATCATGTGAAAAATGATTTTTCAAAACTGATGCCCAGATAATCGATTAACACTAATGCTTAATCGATTAAACACAAAAAAAAGATTTTTGATAAGCAGAACGGTTTCAACTCTTTGGGACTTATGCATGCATTCTAACGGATTAATCTAAACATATGTAATCACACAAAGAATTTATCATGAGATATCATTTTGCATTTTAACACATTTCATTTAAATCAAGAAACTAATAAACATATAGAGGCAAGACATAAAGTAAACATCTAGACAGTTTTAATCAAGATATTGTTCATCAAGAATTCCAAGTTCTCTCCTTAGAACATAGAAAGTATCCCGTGGAAGGGGCTTGGTGAAAATATCTGCTAATTGTTTAGAAGTTTCAACAAATTCAAGCACACAGTCACCTTTTTGTACATGATCACGTAAGAAATGATGTCTAATTTCTATATGCTTGGTTCTAGAATGCAAAACGGGATTCTTGGATAGGTTTATGGCACTTGTATTATCGCATTTAATGGGGATCTTTTCCAGTTTAAGACCAAAGTCCTTAAGTTGCTGCTTCATCCAAAGGATTTGAGCGCAACACACACCAGCGGCAATGTATTCCGCTTCGGCGGTGGACAAAGCAACACAAGCTTGCTTTTTACTGTGCCATGCAACTAATGAACTGCCCAACAAGTGACAAGTACCACTAGTGCTTTTCCGATCCAATTTACATCCGGCGAAATCGAAATCGGAATATCCCACCAAGGATAGTGAGGCATCCCGAGGATACCATAATCCCATGTTAGTTATTCCTTTTAAATATCTCATGATTCTTTTAA
>NC_032009.1:11308838-11309313 GCF_001865875.1 Lupinus angustifolius | reverse complement strand
TCAGGTCGACTTGTAGTTAAGTAAAGTAATGACCCAATTATACCACGATATTTTTTTACCTCTATTGCTTTTCCTTTTTCGTCCTTATCTAGGTAGCATACAGATGCCATAGGAGTGGATGCTTCCTTACATTTGTCCATATCAAATTTCTTAAGTAGCTCTTTGCAATATTTAGCTTGATTAATGAATATCCCACTTTCTAGCTGCTTTATTTGAAGCCCCAGAAAGAATGTGAGTTCTCTCATCATAGACATTTTGAACTCCCCCTGCATCATCTCAATAAATTATTTACAGAGAATATCATTAGTAGATCCAAATATTATGTCATCAACATAGATTTGCACGAGTAATACATGGTTTTCTAATTTACGAATAAAAAGCGTTGTGTCAACCAAGCCTCTTTCGAACCCTTTTTCCAAAAGAAAGGTACTTAGTCTATCATACCAAGCTCTAGGAGCTTGCTTAAGACCATAGA
>NC_032009.1:11308033-11308738 GCF_001865875.1 Lupinus angustifolius | reverse complement strand
GTCAATGGCTTCTATAAAAATTTGCATGCGGACTTTCCAGTAGGCATACCCTTCACCACTGAATATAGGTGGTCGGTTAATAGATGAACCATCACCACTAAACAGGTTTGTAGAACCCATTATATTTCCCTTAGGATCTCGAATACACGGTTGAGCTAGCACTTCGTACTAGCTCTGATACAACTTGTTAGGTATCAGTGGCTAAAATACACCTAGAAGGGAGGGGGGGTGAATAGGTGCAGCGGTCAGAGTATCCGCTTTTCGCAAACAACAAATAATGCTGAATTAACCCCAGATTAATCGATTAATAGAGAAGAAATAATCGATTAACGTAAGCAATTCAATCGATTAAAATAACTCAGATTACACAAACAGATTCGGTTTCTTGCACGACAATCAACTGAGATCGAAGCAAATATACAGAGCATACGAAGCTCTAGGAGCTTACTTAAGACCATAGAGTGCCTTTTAAAGTTTTATAAACATGGTTCGGATATGTAAAATTTTCTTCTTGCAAAGTCTCGCAAGTCTCACAGACAGGTTTTTGACATAAATTATTTTCAGAGCAGTTACATGTGCTACAAGAATAGATGAGATCTAATGTTTCATTTTCTAATTTCAATTCATATAATTCTTTTTGTAGTTTACTTATTTTTTGTTCATTTATAAGGATTACCCTTTTTCTATCAACGTTTATTCTAGCCA
>NC_032009.1:11306510-11307933 GCF_001865875.1 Lupinus angustifolius | reverse complement strand
CAAGAACTCTAAGCTAATGAAGATACAACACAATCTCGTTGGTGGTAAGACACCTTGAGATTCCCAAAGTTACAACACTTTTTACAACAAAAACATAGAGTAATCTAAAGCAATTACAATGCTCAAATTAAACAATTAAAATCTTACTCTAGAACTCTAACACAAGTCTCATATAACATGATATTGCATTAGTTAAAAACAGTTTTTACATAATATGAAATCTTCTCAAAAACATCAATGAATGCATGAACATGTNGCGATCTTTTGTGTTCTTGCCTTTGTTTGTTGATTCCTTCGCTTCTTTCTTATAAAACTTTTTGAATCCTCCTTTTCTTTTTATGAATTTACTGAATTTTCGAACAAGGAGGCCCATTCTTTCATCATCCAGATCGGAGTCAGATTCATCATCATCTTTATCTTCTTTTGTTTTGGAGGTCGTAGCCTTCAATGTGATGCTTTTCTTCTTCCATCCGAATCCTCATGCATCGTCAAGCAACCCAATTCAATTCCGTGCTCTTGAAGCTTTCCAAACATTGTAGCTAGAGGCATGGAGTCCAAATTTTTGGATTCCACAATTGCAGTCACTTTCGGCTGCCATTTCCTGTCAACAACAGCTTTTCAAAAAGTTATGTTAATCGATTAAAATACTCCTTAATCGATTAACGGCATATTTCCAAGTGTAATTTCAAATTGCAAGAGTTTATTAGTTAATTCTCCTCTGGCAAAAGATTAATCTAGAGCGACTAAATGATTCAGGATATGAGTAAATCGTTTTTGGATATCACTGATTGATTCGCTAGGTAACAAGCGAAATAGCTCATACTCGTGGGTCAATGCATTTAATCTAGTGCGCTTGACTTCGCTAGTACCTTCGTGAGTCACTTGTAAAGTGTCCCACATTTCTTTTGCATGTTGGCACTGTGAGACCCTAAAGAACTCATCGAAGGATAGGGCCGATGTGATGATATTTTTAGCACGTAGGTTATGTTGGACCTTCTTGCACTCATCATCGGTCCATAGACTTTTAGGCTTGTCTTTAGGTTCATCGTCCACTAGATGTTGTGGAACGAAGGGGTCGTTGACTACGGATTCCCAAATATCCGAGTCAACGGCTTCTATAAAAATTTGCATGTAGACTTTCCAGTAGGCATACCCTTCACCACTGAATATAGGTGGTCGGTTAATGGATGAACCATCACCACTAAACAGGTTTGTAGAACCCATTATATTTCCCTTAGGATCTCGAATACACGGTTGAGCTAGCACTTCGTACTAGCTCTGATACCACTTGTTAGGTATCAGTGGTTACAATACACCTAGAAAGGGGGGGTTGAATAGGTGTCGCGGTTAGAATTACGGCTTTTCGCAAATCAACACTTAATGCTGAATCAACCCTATTTAATCGATTAAGGACAAAAGGATA
>NC_032009.1:11306084-11306410 GCF_001865875.1 Lupinus angustifolius | reverse complement strand
TCAACTTAAACTAATTACTAGTCTAAGTCTAATACCAATCTTGAGACTTAAGCACGTTGATTTGTTGATGATCTTCAAGCTCTTATAAAACACAAGTTATCCTCATCAACACCAAAATACATAGTGAGAAAGCTTTCCAAAGTGCTCCTCTAGACATGCGCACTTTCAATCTCCCCCTTTTTGATGATGACAAACACTACACCAATTGCTTGATAAATTAGCTTGAAGATTGTATTGGCATTGATTGATATGATGTGCTAATATTTCGGAAGCAGTTATTACGATCAACCTGCACAATCAAACAACAACAAAACAACCTTTCTCCC
>NC_032009.1:11302293-11305984 GCF_001865875.1 Lupinus angustifolius | reverse complement strand
ATTAATTTTGGGATTTAACTATTAACCTGTTTTATTTTCAGTGGCTTGAACAAATGCGCTTGTTTAGACAATAAAATAACTTAAAGGTAGACAGAACGGCATACAAGATTTACCATATTAACTAGCAGTAAGCATAATAAGCAATGTAGTGCAATAACCAGCTTAATTTATGCACCATAAAATCTCATATGATCAAGAACCATTCAAATAACCAAATAAGCTATTTTGACATAATTAAACGCAAAATTAAAAACATAGCATAAAGAGTAAAAATATCCAGCAACCATACAAACCATAAAATGTCAAACAGAGACAGAAAAAGGCACAAATGAGTCTTGAAACAGTAACAACAACTGAGTCCAAAAAGTGCAATAAAGAAGAAATAAATCTAAGGGTAAGATATCCTAGGTCTAAAGTCTTCTAAACTATGGTTGAGGTGGAGGAAGATCAATCTCATCATCAGGAATAGACACATTCTGGTCACCCCTGATCAGAATAGACAACTTCTAAAATTCATAACAAAATAATGCATTATGAGCTTCAGTTGTAAAACGAATGAAGGCATTCTGAGCTTCGACTTTTGATTGAATTAGATTCCTCACAGTTTGATTTTGGTTGTCAGAATAAGTAGTTTGACGCTCTTCATACTGTTCCATACTAGCAAAGTATGAGTCCTTCAACCCTTGAAAGTAAAGATCCATGCGGTTGTTGAGCCTTTGTTCCATAGCCTCCATCTGAGCCATACCAAAAACAGAATCCTGTGATGCTGTCCTAGAGGGATCCCCCTGATTAGTAGCATTCTGAACACCCATGCCACCCTGATCATCATCACTGGACAGCTCCAGATCAATAGTAGTATAATCCTCCTAGTATTGCCAAGCAGTACCGTACTTGTAGATACCCATCTTATGAATGAGACTCTCACCAACTAGATGATCCTTATCATTATACTCAACAACAATGGTGTTAGAAACATCAATATGCAAATAATCCACATTCCGTGAAATAAAGATACTGTAGGGAAGCAGTTTTGACTGAGACAGAGAAACACTATTCATAATCTTCAATATTTCCTCACGCCAGTTAATAATCACATTATTCTTAACGGCGTACATGAAACGCAAATCATTCACAGTAGGCTCTGCATGATTTGTGTTCCTCTGCACCAGAATATAAGCAATGATATAATGCAGCAGCCTGTTCTCAACAGATAATGACCCAGCCTTGGTCAGTTGACCCTGAATATACAAATGAGGTCCTCTAAGAAATGACTTATACGCCTCAGTAGGATCAAAATTATCCTTAACCCATGAGCAGTCTCCTATTCTATAACCCGAAGATGATAACCCACCAACATTCATAAACAATTCATCACTAATCTCAAACAGTTTACCAGAAATCATAGACCAGTATTTACCATCCTTATATCTGAAATTTGCATAAAATTCCCTAACTAGAGCAGGGTAAACTTGTCCCTTTAATCCCATAAATTTAACGGTTCCCTGAGCCTCCATATCATGCGGGAAACTAAAATTCTGTTCCGCCATCCAGGTTAGATCAACATGCCTTACATACGTGGGTTTGCGTCCTTGGAACTTAGCCAAACGGGTCTCTTGCAGAATGAGCGAGTAAAATGGGTCACCATGGTCCCTAGTGGAGGATGAGCCAACTTCCGATCTTCTTCCTCGATTGGCAGGAGTTTTGAACCTTTTTGGGCGACCTTGCTCCATTTTTATGCAGAAACGTGACTTTGCTCCATTGTTATGTAGAAACCGAATTGATGTTGGATCAAACAGAGAAGGAATGTGGCAAACCTAACCTAGGGTTTTGATTTGGGGAAAACGGGAATGAAGTGGAATATGGATGAAATTGGAGATTTCTAGGGGGTTTGAGAGGGTTAGGGGTGAGGTTTATCTAGCTTAATGCACTTGGGTCAGTTGTGTTGCAATTATAGAGACTCAAAACCAAGAGGAAATGGAGAAAAATGCCGAAAAAGAGTGAAACCGAAATGTTGTCTGCACTTAAACTGCTGGTTTTAATCGATTAACGGGCATGGTTAATCGATTAAAATCATGTGAAAAATGATTTATCAAAAACTGATGCCCAGATAATCGATTAACACTAATGCTTAATCGATTAAACACAAAAAAAAGGTTTTTGATAAGCAGAACGGTTTCAACTCTTTGGGACTTATGCATGCATTCTAACGGATTAATCTAAACATACGTAATCACACAAAGAATTTATCATGAGATATCATTCTGCATTTTAACACATTTCATTTAAATCAAGAAACTAATAAACATATAGAGGCAAGACATAAACTAAACATCTAGACAGTTTTAATCAAGATATTGTTCATCAAGAATTCCAAGTTCTCTCCTTAGAACATAGAAAGTATCCCGTGGAAGGGGCTTGGTGAAAATATATGGTAATTTTTTAGAAGTTTCAACAAATTCAAGCACGCAGTCACCTTTTTGTCCATGATCACGTAAGAAGTAATGTCTAATTTCTATATGCTTGGTTCTAGAATGCAAAACGGGATTCTTGGATAGTTTTATGGCACTTGTATTATCGCATTTAATGGGGATATTTTCTAGTTTGAGACCAAAGTCCTTAAGTTGCTGCTTCATCCAAAGGATTTGAGCGCAACACACACCAGCGACAATGTATTCCGCTTCGGCGGTGGACAAAGCAACACAGGCTTGCTTTTTACAGTGCCATGCAAGTAATGAACTGCCCAACAAGTGACAAGTACCACTTGTGCTTTTCCGATCCACTTTACATTCGGCAAAATCGAAATCGGAATATCCCACCAAGGATAGTGAGGCATCCCGAGGATACCATAATCCCATGTTAGTTGTTCCTTTTAAATATCTCATGATTCTTTTAACAGTTACATAATGTGATTCCTTAGGTAAAGACTGAAATATCGCACACATGCATACACTACACATGATATCAGGTCGACTTCTAGTTAAGTAAAGTAATGACCCAATTATACCACGATATTTTGTTACCTCTATTGCTTTTCCTTTTTCGTCCTTATCTAGGTAGCAAGCAGATGCCATAGGAGTGGAAGCTTCCTTACATTTGTCCATTTCAAATTTCTTGAGTAGCTCTTGCAATATTTAGCCTGATTAATGAATATCCCACTTTCTAGCTGCTTTATTTGAAGCCCCATAAAGAATGTGAGTTCTCCCATCACAGACATTTCGAACTCCCCCTGCATCATCTCTATAAATTATTTATAGAGAATATCATTAGTAGATCCAAATATTATATCATCAACATAGATTTGTACAAGTAATACATGATTTTCTGATTTACGAATAAAAAGCGTTGTGTCAACCAAGCCTCTTTCGAACCCTTTTTCCAAAAGAAAATACTTAGTCTGTCATACGAAGCTCTAGGAGCTTGCTTAAGACCATAGAGTGCCTTTTTAAGTTGCATGTCAAGATAGCACTTTGGAAAGCTTTCTCTATGTGTTTATTTTTGATGAGGACAACTTGTGATTATGAAAGTTTGAAGATCATCAACAAATCAGCATGCTTAAGTCTCTAGATTGGTATTAGACTTAGACTAATAATTAGTTTAGGTTGAGTCTAAGGCTTAGGTAAACTCTATACATGTCTCATATGCATAAAACTTTAAATCATTTTAGTTTTGAGATATGTCATTTATAATATGT
>NC_032009.1:11301675-11302193 GCF_001865875.1 Lupinus angustifolius | reverse complement strand
CTCATATAATACATCATAAGGAGGTGAATCATCAGAAGTGGATGAGGTGTCAGAATATACCTCATGATTATCTTCGTGTGTGCTTGAATTCCCATCGTTGTCAGATCTAGCCATCAAACATAGCTTTGTTGACTCCTCCTCACTAGAGGTGCTTGATGTTGTTTCCTCCTCAAGTACATCCCACACGATGTAGGCTTTCTTAGATTTGAATTCTCTGGAAGTGCTCTTCTCTGAATCAACTTTTTTCAGATAGGTTGGGCAATGAAATTGCATGTGTCCTATTTTTCTGCACTCGTGGCAAGTGAAGCGATCTTTTGTGTTCTTGCCTTTGTTTGTTGATTCCTTCGCTTCGTTCTTATAAAACGTTTTGAATCCTCCTTTTCTTTTTATGAATTTACTGAATTTTCGAACAAGGAGACCCATTGTTTCATCATCCAGATCGGAGTCAGATTCATCATCATCTTTATCTTCTTTTGTTTTGGAGGTCATAGCCTTCAATGTGATGCTCTTCTTCTTCC
>NC_032009.1:11300767-11301575 GCF_001865875.1 Lupinus angustifolius | reverse complement strand
GCTAACAGATATATCAGAGTTACAACAGTATAGTATAGAAACAAAATATTACAATTAAAACAACTATACAATGTAATCGATTAAAGCAATAAAGGGAGAGAGGGAAAGAAAACGCCTGCAACACGGTTTTTATCTAGGTTCGTTTGCGGGTCCACTTGCAAACTACATCCATGCCTCCCGGCTGATCTGGGAGATTTTTCTTCACTATAATTGAAATAATGTTTTACAAAAAATTCTTCCAATTACAACACTTAGACATTCACTTGAAACTAAAGAACCTTATTCCTTGGTTTGACTCCCTTCCTACCGCCTAAGAAAACCTTTCTTGCGGTGTAGCCCCAGCCAAGAACCTATTCTTTCTATCAAGAACTCTAAGCTAATGAAGATACAACACAATCTCGTTGGTGGTAAGACACCTTGAGATTCCCAAAGTTACAACACTTTTTACAACAAAAACATAGAGTAATCTAAAGCAATTACAATGCTCAAATTTAACAATTAAGATCTTACTCTAGAACTCTAACACAAGTCTCATATAACATGATAATGCATTAGTTAAAAACAGTTTTTACAAAATATGAAATCATCTCAAAAACATCAATGAATGCATGAACATGTGAGATGAAATAATGAGAAATTAAACATGAAGTGCCTCTCAATTCTAAAGCATAGAATTCTCTCTTTTCTAATCTCACAAATGCAATGACATATAGATGCAGCAATTAACACGAAATATGCTCTAACTCTCTTAAAAAATCTAACATGCAAGTTATGGCTTGAGTTCTGAAAACCCAGTTTATAAAGAATC
>NC_032009.1:11298192-11300667 GCF_001865875.1 Lupinus angustifolius | reverse complement strand
TATGATGCATGAACATATTATAAATGACATATCTCAAAACTTAAAATGATTTAAAGTTTTATGCATATGAGACATGTGTTGAGTTTACTTAAGCCTTAGACTCAACCTAAACTAATTACTAGTCTAAGTCTAATACCAATCTTGAGACTTAAGCACGTTGATTTGTTGATGATCTTCAAGCTCTTAGAAAACACAAGTTGTCCTCATCAAAACCAAAACACAGTGAGAAAGCTTTCCAAAATGCTCCTCTTGACATGCGCACTTTCAGAATTAAACTAGTTTGAGAGAAAAATCACACACGTGATGGTGAATACTTAACAAAGAATTTTGGGGCAAAGAATGAATAACTTATTCACATGATTATTAGAAGTAAGTTGTAACTGGAATATTCTTGAAACCATTATACTGGTGTTGGAGTTTATTTCAACAAAGCCGAGAAGGCGAACAAAGAATAAAACCGATTTAACTTACTTAAACAAATAAAGGAAACATCGACGAAGAGAAATTTTACCTTTCGTCAAATTGGCGCCATTGCTGGGGACTATTTTTGAGGGGGAAAACCTCTAAAGAAATCTTTCAACAAATTGGCGCTGTTGCTGGGGAATTGCTTTAATAATAGAACATTTCATATTTATATGTCATTTATCAAATAATTGTGCATAACATTTCCTTTCTTGTTTGTATAAATTTATTTGTCATTTTGTACATCTTTATTTTTATATTTTGTACATTTGAAAAAATTAAAAACGCAAAAAGGAAAAAGTGAATTAGTGGAGTGAAAACCCACAAGTTAAGAAACATTTTATTGTTGTTATAAAATTTTTAGGAGATGTGGAGGTACCCCTCAGCAACTTTTTCAAAAGAAATACATAAATGGGATTGAAATAAACAAGGATTAGTGGTTGGACTTTTTCTTCAAGAAGGGAAGCCACTTGAATCCTTAAAGGTTAAGTATTCACCATGTACTTTTTGATGATAATACTTTATCTTGTGATACTTTAACCAAACATCTCCATCAACATGCCTTAGTAAATGATTTTGAAATTGTCAAATTAATTTTTATAACTCAGAGCATATTTGTTACATTTGTGCTCAAAAATGAATTTTTTTCCAAACTTGAGAACTACTAAAAAGTGTGTTATTTGGTTCACCATTTAACAAAATAAATTCATGAAATTTTGAATGGACGTTTGGTGTGATAAAATGTATTTTGAAGTTCCATAAATTCTGTTTGGACTTCCATTTTATCACTTGGATTTGAAATATGATTGAAATTTTTTTCTAAACATCAAATTTCATGAAAAAGCATGTTGTTTGGTTGGAATTCTCTCAGTCAATTTTAACTCATGAACTTAGTGTCTTAGGAAATTATAAATTCATGTGAATTGTTAGACTAACCTCAAAGCGAAAGAAAATTGCAAGTTTGAAATGATTTACAGGAAAACAAGTCCAAACAAATAGACAAAAATGAGGAGTTAATCGCACCACTATCTAGGAGAGGATAGTGAAAACAAGGAGAATGAAATTATGTGTTCTCGTAAAAATGGTGGTTAGTTTTATTTTTCTTTTTCATTCTTTCAAAATATTATATAAACTTCCTAAAAATATTTTTTTGACCTCAAGTACTTAAGTTGGGGAGAGTGTGTATAATAACATTTTGAAAGAATGACATTTTGTTGTATTTTAAAACATTCTGCTGTTTCTGCTGTATTTTAATTCCTTAGTGTGTTTATTTTTATTTTTAGTGTGCGTACTTGTTAAAATTATTTTTTAGTGTGTTTATTTTTTCTTTTTGAAGATTTATTTAAAAAGTGAATTTGTTGAAACTAAACAAAGTAAATAAACACAAACTTGGCTGAAACATTTTTCAAGATCAATGACTTTGTAAATTACTAGCTTTGATGAGCAACATGAGATGAAAAATTGAAAATTTTGTGAATAATTCATAATGTTATAACTTGTATAAAATGCAAACTTTTTGGAAACTCATTTACCATGACCTTGTGAATTTGTTTAAAAATCAAAGAGTTGTACATAAGTCAACCTTGTGAGGGAGTGTAAGCCAAACACAATAATTATGTGAGCTTAGTGAGAAACTTTTTGGTTTTGCATAATTGATTTTATTTGAATCTTTCTTTATTTGGTTGCACACAATTTGATAGGATATGATTAAGGCAAGTTCTTTCAATTAGAACGAGCCACTTGACCAAAAATGACCAACCAAAAATAGGAATATCCTTTGTTAACCCCTTTCAGACTTAAAATAAAATTTTATTTTCAAAATCAACCATTGAGCCTAATATGGAAAAACAAAAATAATCTCATATACTTTACTAAGTAAAAAGAGAGCATTTTTCAAATTGAAGGTTGATGGAAGAAATTAAGTTGGGGGGAATGGTTGGCCATGTAACAAAGTGTTCAAGGAAAAATTCTCAATCTCTTTAAAAGTCAAAAAGTAAAAAAAAAAGATCCAAA
>NC_032009.1:11286996-11298092 GCF_001865875.1 Lupinus angustifolius | reverse complement strand
AATATTTTTTTGCTCTCTTTTAACTTTGAAAGTATCTTTGAATATCTTGAAAAACCAATTTCCTTTAATATCCAAACCTCATTACAACCTAAATAAGACCTTAGTGATTCTTGAAAAAATTGTGCAATCAAAGTAAGTGTTGAGTTGAAAAAGAGTGCTATTACTTGGTGTGTTCTGTCCATTGATACCTAACATTAATGAAACCTTTGCTTCGGTTGCTAGACTCAAAGCTATTAGGCTATTACTTGCATATGCATGTTCTTTAAATTTTCAGCTATATCAAATGGACGTAAAGAGTGCTTTTCTAAATGGATATATTCAAGAAGTGTTTGTAGAACAACCTCCTGATTTCGAAGATTACAAACATCCTTCTCATGTTTACAAAATAAAGAAAGCTCTTTATGCCTTGAAGCAAGCTCCACGCGCATGGTATGATCGTCTAACCATTTTTTTACTTGAAAAAGGATTCACCAAAGGGAAGGTCGACTCTACACTCTTTATAAAGAAAATAAATTATCATACTCTTCTTGTTCAAATTTATGTAAATGATATTTTTTTTGGTTTTACTAATAAGCTTTGTGTAGAGATTTTGGAAATAATGATGCAAGGAGAGTTTGAAATGTCCATGATGTGGAAGTTGAATTAATTCCTTGGATTACAAATCAAACAACTTGATAATGACATTTTTGTAAGTCAATCCAAGTATTCTAGAGATTTTCTGAAAGGATTTGATATGGATGACTATAAGTCAATAGCTACTCATATGGGATCTGGTACTTACATTGATACAGACGAAGCTAGAAAATGCATTGAAATATCAAAGTAGCAAGTTGAGTAGCATGGACGTTGATGAAGACAACTCTGAACCTGAGTCTTAGATTGTGTCTAGGATTTATGTTTGTATTGATGTATGATTCTGAACAATTTACTAATTTTCTAGCTGTAATCATTTCATATTTTCGGACAAAAATTGCTTTATGTTATTTTGTTGTTATTTGTGAACAAATATCTGAACGTCTATGTTTTATAATATGCATTGTAATGTTCATTTTATATCTTATGAATATGTATGTTATATATATATATATATTGTGCTGGACTCTTGACTTTTCTACTTTTTGATGAAGTCAAAAGGGGGAGAAAAGTTGGAAGAAGTGTATTTTCTGTCAAATTTCTTTCAGGCACATAACTCCAAACGAAATGGGGAGCATATCAAATAGGGGGAGCATACTCAAGTCATCTTAACATATCTCAAAGTATGTTGCTCTCAAAACATTGTTAATGAAGATATTGGTTTGTCATCATCAAAAGGGGGAGATTGTGAAGAAGATCTTTGCTCCTAACTTTGACATGGTTTTGATGAAGACATCAACATCATCAAAAAGAAGAAAATGAAGAATACTTATGAAGACAAAGAAGACAAAGCTTCAAGACAAATTAGTCTAAGTCTAAATAGGTACTTCTATCCTATACTCTCGAATATACAATAGTAGTAATGCTCAAAATATTTTTAAAAAGAGAATTTAAACACTTCAATATACCCAAAACAATTTTCAAAAATAGCGTGTAACGAGTTACTGTAAAGAGTTATCCAACTTAAAACTGATCAGGGTAATCCATTATTGTCTTTGAGTAATAGACTACCAATTTTAATGAAGTTGAGTAACCGATTACTCACTTGCTATAATCGATCACTCTAAATCGAATTTAAATACTCATTGGACAGAATGTTTGGGTAATCGATTACCCACTGGTTGTAATCGATTACTCAGAGTTGTTGTATTAGATTTCAGATTTCAAAATGAAAGGTTTTCATCCCAAACGAAATGTCTTCACTCCAATCTATTCCTACCTTTTCGTCGAGACACTATGGGTGATTGGAAAGTCTATTTTAAGGCATTGAATCTCACAACACAAACACAGAACTATCATACAAATTTTAAAAGCTCTTACACATTCTGAAATTATTTTCTACACTTTTGCCAACTAGTTCTTAAACTTTCAAAGTTGATTTTTCTGAAGTTGCTTAAACTACAATGTTTCAAAGTTTACCAACTTATAAAGAGCATTATTACTAAGTATACAAAAGAGTTTATTGGATTGCAAGTTATATTACTTTCAAACTTATAAAGGCAATCTGTCATTGTTGTACATTCTTCATTTCTATTGTAGAATACTTTCTTTCACAATGGTGTGATAAGAAAGGGGATTAGAATCACTTGGAAAAGTGTTTTTCCAAGAGTGAATAAGAATTAGGGAGTGTGTAAGGTACATATAGATCTCAGGTGAGATACTGTAATTGCAACTCATAATCTTTAGTGAAAAAATATCTTGTGGTGTAAGAGCACTAGACATAGCCTTCGGTGGACAAGAAAGTGAACTATATAAAAATCATTGTTTATTCTCTTCTCCCTTATCTCTTTGTTTATTTATTTGTTTTATTTCTGTATATATTTTCCATTGCACTTAAACTTTTGATTTTGCAGAAAAAATGATCATAATTTTAAGTCAACTAATTCACTCTCTTAGTTGCAATCTCATTCTTACAGTTTATGAAAAACTGTTTTTCTATTAAGGCTTAATTAATTATCAATCTCTTTAATTGATTCATAAGCTAGAAATCCTAGGAAGTTAGTCACTATAACTCCTTTAATCAATTACCAATCCTTAATCGATTAACAGATTTCAACAAGACATGACCGATTATCAACCATTTTTTAATCGATTAATATTTACGAAAATGGTTTTCGTTAATGCATGATAAACTTTCTATATGATGAAAAAACATGCAATACATGATTTTGAAATAGATACTACTTTTATGCGCAAAAACCATGCATGCTTAATGCTAATGCATGATTCTACTTATCATATATTTTAATGCAATGCTTCAATCTATATGAATTTCATTTTAAACTCTTGTGAGAGTTCCACCAAAAGTTTACCTAGCCTAGATTCAAATAGGCAACCATCTTAGGACTTTTAGAATAACAAAATAATCCTAAGTCTACGATGTTGACCTCAAATCTTTGGCATGTTGTTTGTTGTGATGTACATATCTTCAAGCTTCCATTTAAGTCATTGTCTTCATCAAAACTATGTACGTCAATCATACAGGTAACATTTGACTATTTGCCGTTTCAATTACATCAAAAGAGCTGCTACAAATTACAGCAAATTGTCCAAATTTAATTCAAGGAACCTAAAGCAATTAGGACAGAATGAAATCCAAGTTAGCATTAACCTAATCTCAAACCCAAACAGAAAGAAAACACAGAACAAGCAAAATTAATATTTCTGAAAGAAAAAAAAATTAATGAAACCTACAAGGGAAATTCATACCATTGCATTGGAAATGAAATGTTGAAGGTCAAAAACAAATTTAAGAACTTTGGGGCAGAAAGATAAAGTTTTTTCAGGCTTTCGCTCTCCTCAATCCTCTCTCCTACAAACATACATGCTTTGTTCTCATATCTGCAACCAAATGCACTGACATGACTAACATATCAACTGACTTAGCATTGATTGTGAATAAGAGCTCAGTTGGAGATATATGTTCCTAGCTAGACAAACAAATCTTTATGACTTCTCGGAAACTGTTTACCAAAAATATAGATCTCTGCAAAGTCGTAAGAGCATGTAGGGGCTGACATCTGATGTTAAAATGAGCACAGAACATGTACACTCACTAGAGGGAAACAAGACATTGCATGAAGAAATGACCCAGAAAAGGGAATGCTTGTCTGATTGCCATACAGGGAAAATAAATATCTATGCATTAAAAGGCCATTGAGTGTGTTATTGATGGTGAAACTAAGTCTGCTCTGCTTTTCTCATCTCAAAATGATTAGTTCTGAAACAAAAACATAGATCATCTGAAATTAACTATGGTAGGAAATATTATGGTCGTGACAATGATGAAGTTATAAACTTATTAGTTCAGTTGTACTCCTTCGCAAAAGAAAATATGATTGAACATCAACTCCTAAATCCAGGTTGATCAGACATAAAAAAAATCCTACCAACTGGACAAGGGTGCCACTGATAAATAGCAGGAATCTAGATTTTGCCTAGGCGGAATAATAATAGCCAGATCCTAATCAAACAAATTGCTATTCATGAGATGATTCATAAATAGTCATATGTGTTCAAATCCCCATAATAAAACAGACACAGAAACTAATGATTGTAGAGAGAATCAACCTATGACTCCATCATCTGAAAACGAAGCATCCAATTCCAGAGCAAGACAATGACACAATTGAGTAAAAGCACCAAATTGCTAAACAAGTTATGAATCAAACCCTAAAATATAACAGCCACTATAATGTGAATAAAGCACTACATTCTATAATACCAATGACCTTGACATCCATGGAGTTAGTTTTGGTGTATAGGATACCTGTAAAACAAACATAAATCTGAAAAAAAAGGATTCCTACGTGAAAATAACTTCAGTTTTGCTCCCTTGATTTATTGACTTCATTATCATTGATGTTGCTCTCTGAATTGACTTGCATTTCAAGCAACTTCAGTTGTTCCTCTTCATTTTCCTGTGCAGTTGCTTCTTTTGCAACCTTTGGTTTGCTTGTTGATTGCTGGTACATAATCCCACCTAGCATACAAACCAAAAGCCCCACTGTACCCACCCATGTTGAATGTTTGTCCCATACCACTAAATTAATCACAACTGTCAACAACTTGTTCACTATACCAAGAACAGTAAATCCTGTTGCAGAAATTGCCCTGCGGCAAGAAAATCCAAAGAAAGAGATGGATAAGCCAAACAAACACGATAATCCTACTGGCAAAACTACTTGGAAAGAGTACCAATCAGTCTCATCAGATATTTCATGCCTAATCTTCTTTAGTTCACCCATTATCAGCAGCTCCAATGGAAAAAGCATAAGAGCTTCAAGATTGTTGTACAGCACAAGACCCCATGTGTTCAAACCAATGGTCATAACTACATGCTTTATGTAAACAAAATCTATGGTCATGCTGACCAAGTATACTAGTGCCCAACTGTAAGCCATGAAACTGAACTGATAATCTGTAATAACATAAATTACACTTCCTGCAAATATGGTAGTCAATGAGGCCCATGTCTTCACAGACGGCCACGGCTGGTGCAAGAAAAGAGTCTCCCCTACCGCAACGAAGATTGGAACAACCGACCGGAACACAATGAAAGTATCAACATTAGCATGGAGGAGAAGCTCACTGTTGGTGAAAAGCGACAGATAAAAGATTATAGCTGCGGGCAGAAATCGCCACATGGTCAAAAGGTCAAGAGGGTCATGCTCAACGAACTTGAACCATCCACAGAGGAAGACCCCAGCTGCGCTTGTGAAGTACTGCAAGGCGGTTAATGCCCCAGGGTAAGGGAATTTCATGACAGCCCATTTGTTGATGATTGAGAGCAAAGAAGCAGATAAACAATATCCAGCAGCAACCCCATAGACAGAAACATGTTGGAGAAGTGAAGTGTACCATTTTCCCTGGTTATCATTATCAGTGGCAGGAGCACTGGCTTTTAGATCTTGATCTTCTTGAACCTTAAGGCTAGTGGTAGGATTTTCCGCATCATTATCTTTAGACATCTGAATACAACCAAAAAATTATTACTCAATACTGGGGATTTCTCATGGTTGGATTGAATGGATCCTGGGATGGATTATAATGAATAGGTAAAAAAATAATTAAGCCATTTAGGATCTGTTAAATTGTTGTTTAAATCACCCAATCCACTCAAAATTATTCGTCCATTTCAATGAATTAGATGGATGAATATCCAATTAATTCATCTACTCAAAATTATATGTTCTTAAAATATTTGTTTTCTTTCTCAACTTTTATCTTAAATTTTTTGTGATTTAAAAATTATTTTTTATTTTGATTCAATGTGATGTGGTCCAATGCGGCTTGATGCCGTCCAATTCGGCCCAAATGCAGTTCGCTGCAGCTAGGTCGCGTTTTGATTCCATGTGGCAGTCCACAATTTAAAACAATTATTAGCAGCATTACAAACAAAAAGAAAAGTTGTAAATAAACAGGCAGTATTCTTCTATCTGCGAAATCAAGTTTAGAAGAACAGTATTGCACTAGCAGCAGATCTAAACCAGAAGCTATAATTTCCAAAACAAAAATTAGGACCGTGGTATGTCAAATGTTTTTTCTTCGAATAACGGATAATTGGGATGTTGAATGCAACACAGTAACGTCATTTGAATTCCATTAATAAAATCTTTGGGATTTAGAGACAAGTTGCCTGAGGTGTTCATACCTCCAATTGGAACAGTAGAAGCTTTGTTTTTTCGGCTTAGCTGGTTAACTCCATTTCCATCCTTCAAATTGGACAAAAAATATCTTTAATAGTGCATCAAAATTAAACCGATATATAATAACAGATCTTTTTAGTGGAGTGCAAAACAGTATTTTAAGGTCAATTTGGAATAGAATCACCATTTGAACAATCGAACTGTATCAATGAGTGAAGATCTAAAATATTGAGAGACATGACGCTTAAAAGTGAAAGATAAAATGAAAAAAAAGATGATGCAATGTGATGAAGAAAGGAGAGAATGAAAGGGACTGACCAGAATGAAACGAAATGGAAGATAGAGATTGGGGCGTGTCGGTCCTTTCTCGCCACCACAGCGGAAGCCCCTTTGTGCGTTTTGTCTAAACTCTGGCTCGAAATTTATTTTCTATTTGAATTTATTTATTAAAATTAAAAGTATATAATTAAAATCATCTGATCTAATTAACATTAACATCTCAAAGTGATTGATCTCAATAGCGATCGATCGAATTCCAGTGATTTGTAAGATCAGTAATTCATATATTAAAGTATGTTGGGAAATACTGAGTTTAATTTAAAATTATGTTTATAGAATTAATTATTTTAAATTAATTTCTTAAATTTCCCTAACATTTTGATAAATAATAAATAATTAAATTTGGAAAGCAAATTACTTTCTGATTACCCATTTACCAAATCTGAAAAATATAATATAAAGGAAAAAATTTATAAGCAAACTATATATTTAGAAAAATCTTTAAAAAATATTAAGTTAGTGCATCCACTATTTAAGCTCGTCCAATGAACTATCACTTCTAGAAGAACCAAGTGTGTTAAAAAAACAATTAGGTTTATGGCCAAGTGTGTCCAAAGTCACATATGTCTAATGACAAGTGTGTCAAAAGTTACATATGTCTAATGACAAGTCTGTCGATGTGATAATATTGTCCAATAACCACCTTGTCCATGACTTTGACTGTTTTTATTCTTACAAGTATGCAAGTTCTTTACTCATCCAATTATTTAAATTTATATGAGAAAATTGATAAACAAATTTAATGAAATTGTTTTCTATTTCAATTATTATTCTTATATTATATTTTATGTATCTTTGTAAGAGAAATTTAACATTCTTCGAAATGCAAACATGTATTCTAACCTCTTTGCAGACGAAGGAGACGAACTCATGCATATACAATGAAATAATAAGAAAACAACTGTAAATTGTACAAGAAGATAATCTTTTATGTTTAAAATAGACTTGTCAAAATGGGCTATGTGAACTAGTTCAATTTAGATTACATTGGGCTCGGGCTAAAAATTTGGTAACATTTTATGCCTCTCAAATTTCTACAGAAATCCAACCTAAGTGCACTACGGTTGTGGCAGGGTGACCAAGACATAGAGCGAGAGACAAATCATCAATAATGACAGACCATGCTACAATGAAAGATATCGTGTTGTCGTGGCAATATGATAAACCATGCCACCATGGATTGTGTACCATATGGATGTCGTGGAATGTGTGCAGCCTTGACACCGTGACAGGTGAGAAAGATCGCGTCACCGTTGACGGTGTGCAGTTGTGTCGATGAGACTGGCAATTATGTTGGGACCATAGTAGTTTAATTTTGAAGTGAATTTTTTTAATGGAACCAACTTATTAATCTCATGTCTTCCCTAATGTTTTGATGATTAATAAATAATTAAATTTGAGAAGCATAATATGTTAATGTAACTCATGCTTAATTGCATTTTATATGAAAAGAAATTATTTGAGAAAACTTTTTATTAACGCGTCCAATACCTATATTCTATGTGAAGATGCAAGCATGCATGAATGAGCAAGAGTGTATATGTTGTTAGGTATCAGTGACAAACTACACCTAGAAGGGGGGTTGAATAGGTGTTGCGGTTCCCACTTATCGTTATTTGCACCAAAGTCCGATTCTGGAAACTTTTCCAATTAATTGATTAATGATATGACTTAATCGATTAAGTCGCACGGAAATTGCAGTTGCTGACTGGCTCAATTACATAGCCAATTACAATTATGCAGAATTGATTTAGTAGATATATTAGAACACAAATGATCTTTATTTGGGAGTAATGCTATATTCAAAATATCAGCTTCAATAGACAATTAAAAGATACTAAAAACATTAAAGAGGTAAGGGAAAGAAACAATCTACAACAAGGTTTTTATACTGGTTCGTTTTGCGGTCCACTGCAAAACTACATCCAGTCCTCCCCTCTGATTCGGGAGATTTTTCTTCACTAAAATGGAAACCAATGTGCCTTAAAAACACACTTCCAATTACAAGATCTTCAATGCTCCCTTCTTGAGTTCCCAGAACCTATACCTTGGTTTGACCTTACCCAATCGCCTAAGAAAACCTTTCCTACGATCCAGCCCCAGCCAAAAGTATGCTCTAAACTCAAGACCTCAAAGTCTTGGTGAAGACTCTCTGATCTCTTTGGTGGTACGACACCAAGAGATGACTCACCTTGTTACACAAACAATACAAAGAACAAAGTAATGTGAAGCACTAAACTAGCTAAAATATAACAAGAAAGACCAAACTATAAACCTATACAAATCTCACAATTACTATGAATATGTATAAGATAAAAATCATGAAGAACATGTGATTTTTATCTTTAATAGATCTCTAAGCAGTAGTTAAAGAATCATGCAAGAACAATATAGGATGAACAACACATTTGATAATATGCAATGGATGACATGTTGATCCTAAGCATAATACTATCTCACTCTAATCTCACATGCAATTCCCTCTACCTATATGATATACATTGAACATGAAAATACGCAACCTAGCAATTTTAATATGAATGTATCAAATCGTATTTGAAATTTGTTAACAAAATAGTTTATATAGAAAAGTTGTTTTGCATCCAGTTAATCGATTATGTTGCATGTTAATTGATTAACGGGCTGTTAGAGAGTAACTGAATTCCGTTTTTCAGTTATTTGTTGAAATTGTTAAAACTGTTTTCACGTTAATCGATTAAAGGTTTACTTAATCGATTAACTGACGTATTTTCAGTTAAGATGTTAATTGGTAAACTACCTATATGTTATGCTTATCAACTATATATATTTTACCTTTATTTTATGCCTAAAATGTACAAATAACATGTATGATTAATTCATGAACATATAATAAACCTTCTTGAGGTAAGTAGGACACTGGAACCTCATATGTCTTGGCTTACCAAATTCATGGCAAGTGAAGTGCTCTTTACTCTTGCCTTTTCTAGTTGACTCTCGCGCTACTTTCTTATGGAAACATTTGAAGACTCATTTCTTTAGAAAATTCCTGAATTTGCGTAAGAGAAGGCTCAAAGTTTCTTCGTCTATATCTGAATCAGTTTCATCTTCTTCTCTTTCTTCTATGGATTGAGATGTTGTTGCCTTGAGAAAAATATTTTTCTTTTTGCGATCTGATTCTTCATGCATAGTCAGGCGACCAAGCTCCATATCGTGCTTTTTGAGTTTTCCGAATAGTGTCGCCAAAGGCATGGAGTCAAGATCCTTTGATTCCATAATAGCTGTTACTTTTGGTTCCCATCTCCTGTCAAGACAGCGTAAAACTTTGTTTGTAAGCTCACCTTTGTTAAACAATTTATCTAAAACAACTAAATGGTTAACTATATGAGTAAATCGTTTTTGCATATGACTTATAGATTCATTTGGTAACATACGAAATAACTCATCTTCATGTGTCAGTGGATTCAGCCTAGCACACTTGACTTCGCTAGTGCCTTCGTGAGTCACTTGTAAAGTGTCCCACATTTATTTAGCATTTTGGCACTGTGATACCCGAAAGAACTCATCATAGGATAGGGCCGATGTGATGATATTTTTGGCAAGTAGGTTATACTAAACCTTTTTGCGTTCATCATAGGTCCATAGACTTTTAGGTTTATCTTTCGGTTAATCGTCCACTATATGTTGTAGAATGAAGGGCCCGTTGACTACGGGTTCCCAAGTTGTTAGGTATCAGTGGCTAAATACACTTAGAAGGGGGGTTGAATAGGTGTAGCAGTCAGAGTATCCGCTTTTACGAAAACAACAATTAATGCTGAATTAACCCCAGATTAATCGATTAACAGAATAGAAATAATCGATTAACGTAATCAATTTAATCGATTAAAATAGCTCAGATTATACAAACAGATTCAGTTTCTTGCACGACAATCAACCGATATTGAAACGAATATACAGAGTTAACAGATATATCAGAGTTACAACAGTATAGTATAGAAACAGAATATTGCAATTAAAAACAACTATACAGAGTAATCGATTAAATCAATAAAGAGAGAGGGGGAAAGAGCAAGCCTGCAACACAATTTTTATCCTGGTTCGTTTGCGTGTCCACTTGCAAACTAAATCCAGGCCTCCCGGCTGATCTGGGAGATTTTTCTTCACTATAATTGAAATAATGTTTTACAAGCAATTCTTCCAATTACAATACTTAGACTTTCACTTGAAACTAAAGAACCTCATCCCTTGGTTTGACTCCCATCCTACCGCCCAAGAAAATCTTTCTTGCGGTGTAGCCCCAACCAAGAACCTATTCTTTCTATCAAGATCTCTAAGCTAATGAAGATACAACACAATCTCGTGGGTGGTAAGACACCTTGAGATTCCCAATGTTACAACACTTTTTACAACAAAAACATAGAGTAATCTAAAGCAATTACAATGCTCAAATTTAACAATTAAGACCTTACTCTAAAACTCTAACACAAGTCTCATATA
>NC_032009.1:11285566-11286896 GCF_001865875.1 Lupinus angustifolius | reverse complement strand
ATTAGTTGAAAACAGTTTTTACAGAATGCAAAATCTTCACAAAAACATCAATGAATGCATGAACATGTGAGATGAAATGATGAGAAATTAAACATGAAATGCCTCTCAATCCTAAAGCATAGAATATTCTCTTTTCTAATCTCACAAATGCAATGTCATATAGATGCAACAATTAACATGAAATATGCTCTAACTCTCTTAAAATCTAACATGCAAGTTATGGCTTAAGTTCTGAAAACGCAGTTTATAAAGAATCAATTCTGCAGCCCAGTTAATCGATTAAGACCTTGGTTAATCGATTAACGTGTTTCAAAAACGTAACTGATTATGTTTTCCAAGTTTTCTATTTCAACAGCTTTTCAAAAAAATTATGTTAATCGATTAAAACTCACCTTAATCGATTAACTGGATATTTCCAAGTGTATTTTCAATTTGCAAAACTCAAATACGTTATGCACTTAATTTATACATGTTCAACACTAAGTTTATGCCTAGGATGCACAAATTACATGTATTTATGTGATGCATGAACATATTATAAATGACATATCTCAAAACTAAAATGATTTAAAGTTTTATGCATATGAGACATGTATTGAGTTTACCTAAGCCTTAGACTCAACCTAAACTATTCACTAGTCTAAGTCTAATACCAATCTTGAGACTTAAGCACGTTGATTTGTTGATGTTCTTTAAGCTCTTATAAACAAAAGTTGTCCTCATCAAAACCAAAACATATTGTGAGAAAGCTTTCCAAAGTGCTCCTCTTGACATGCGCACTTTCAATCTCCCCCTTTTTGATGATGACAAAACACTATACCAATTATTTGATGAATTAGCTTGAAGATTGTATTGGCACTGATTGATATGATGCGCTAATATTTCGGAAGCAGTTATTATGATCAACCTGCACAATCAAACAACAACAAAACAACCTTTCTCCCCCTTTTGACATTATCAAAAAGATAACCTAGGTCAAAAGGTAGGCAGAGATATGTAGTTAAACATAAAACGAGGTTAATGAATTAAATTGGGATTTAACTATTAACCGTCTTTTTTGGTGGCTTGAACAAATGCGCTTGTTTAGACAATAAAATAACTAAGAGGTAAAGAGAACGACGTACAAGATTTACATGTCAATTAGCATAAAAAGCAATGTAGTGCAATAACTAGCTTAATGTATGCACCATAAAATCTCATATGATCAAGAACCATTCACATAACCAAATAAGCTATTTTGACATAGTTAAACACAAAAATAAGAACATAGCATAAAGAGTAAAAATATTCAGCAACCATACAAACCATAAAATGTCAAACAGAGACAGAA
>NC_032009.1:11284920-11285466 GCF_001865875.1 Lupinus angustifolius | reverse complement strand
ACAGAAAAAGGCACAAATAAGTCTTGAAACAGTAACAACAACTGAGTCCATAAAGTGCAATGAAGAAGAAATAAACCTAAGGGTAAGATATCCTAGGTCTAAAGTCTTCTAAACTATGGTTGAGGTGGAGGAAGATCAATCTCATCACCAGGAATAGCAATATTCTGGTCACCCCTGATCAACATAGACAACTTCTGAAATTCAGAACAGAACAGTGCATTCTGAGCTTCAACAGTAGATCGAATGAAGGCATTCTGAGCTTCGGCTGTTGATTGAATCAGATTCCTCACAGACTGATATTGGTTGTCTGAATAAGCAGTTTGACGCTCTTCATACTGTTCCATACCTGTAAAGTATGAGTCCTTCAACCCTTGAAAGTGAAGATCCATGTGGTTGTTGAGCCTTTGCTCCATAGCTTCCATCTGAGCCATACCGAAAACAGAATCCTGTGATGTTGTCCTAAAGGGATCCCCCTGATTTGTAGCATTCTGATCACCCATGCCACCCTGATCATCATCACTGGACAGCTCCAGATCAATAGTAGTG
>NC_032009.1:11278448-11284820 GCF_001865875.1 Lupinus angustifolius | reverse complement strand
TAGTAGGCTGTGCATGATTTGTGTTTCTCTACACCAGAATATAGGCAATGACATAATGCAGCAGCCTGTTCTCAACAGATAATGACCCAACCTTGGTCAGTTGACCCGGAATATACAAATGAGGTCCTCTAAGAAATGACTTATACACCTCAGAAGGATCAAAGTTATCCTTAACTCATGAGCAATCTCCTATTCTATAACCCGAAGATGATAATCCACCGACATTCATAAACAGTTCATCACTAATCTCAAACAATTTACCAGAAATCATAGACCAGTATTTCCCATCCTTATATCTGAAATTTGCATAAAATTCCTTAACTAGAGCAGGGTAAACTTGTCCCTTTAATTCCAGAAATTTAACGGCTCCCTTCTCCCTTTAATTCCAGAAATTTAACGGCCCCTAAGCCTCCATATCATGCGGAAAACAGAAATTTTGTTCCGCCATCCAGGTTAGATCGACATACCTTACATACGTGGGTTTGATGAGCGAGTAAAATGGGTCACCACGGTCCTGAGTGGAGGATGAACCAGCTTCCTGTCTTCTTCCACGATTGGCAGGAGTTTTGAACCTTTTTGTGTGACCTTGCTCCATTTTTATGTAGAACCCAAATTGATGTTGGACCAAACAGTGAGGGATTGAGGCAAACCTAACCTAGGGTTTTTATTTGGGGAAAATGGGAATGTAGTGGAATATGGATGAAATTTGAGATTTCTAGGGGGTTTTAGAGGGTTAGGGTGAGGTTTATCTAGCTTAATGCACTTGGGTCAGTTGAGTTACAATTTCAAAGACTCAAAAGCAAGAAGAGGTAGAGAATGTTAGGTATCAGTGGTTACAATACACCTAGAAGGGGGGGGGGTTGAATAGGTGTCGCGGTTAGAATTACCGCTTTTCGCAAATCAACACTTAATGCTGAATCAACCCTATTTAATCGATTAAGGACAAAAGGATAATCGATTATAAGCACAGTCTTAATCGATTAACACAAAAACAGAAACTATTTTAATCGATTAACAGAAACAGTATAATCGATTAACACAGGAATTTTAATCGATTAACCAGAACCAGTAAGCAATTACAGAAACGATTAAATGCGAAACAAATAACCGATAACAGAACGAATACAGAGCTTACAAATTTGTATATCAGAATAGCTTGCAATACAACAAAAGAACAGAATGTATTAGTTGAATCAAATATACAAATTAAATCGATTGAAAACAGTAAAGAGAGAGAGAGAAACAAATCCTGCAAATCGAATTTTTATCCTGGTTCGTTTGCTGTCCACTGCAAACTACATCCAGGCCTCCCGGCTGACTTGGGAGATTTCCTTCACTATAATCGAATCAATGTAATTTACAAACACATTATCCAATTACAACACTTAGCAAATGACAAGAAATCAAAGAAACTATCCAATGGTTTGACTCCCTTCCTACCGATAAAGAAAACGTTTCTTTCGGCGTAGCCCCAGCCAAAGAATCTCTCGTTCTTTCCTTTTCTTACACTCTAAGCTATGAAGAAACACACAATCTCTACTGGTGATACGACACCAAGAGATTCCCTTTCACAACAATTACACAAGAATTACAAGAGTAATATTAAGCTATACCTAAGCTCAAATACAACATGAAGGCTTTACTCTAATGCACATTTAACACAAACACATGTGAAATGACAAGTATTAGTTATGAAAACAGAAGTTACAGAATTATAAAATTCATGAAAAACGCATCAAAAATATGCATGAACATGTGAGGGAAAACATGAGAGATTATAACATGAAATGCACTCAATCCTAAAGCAAGGAATCTCTCATTTCTAAACTCACTAATGCAATTAACAAATAGATGCAGCAATTAACACGTAGAATGCTCTAACTCTCTAATAAATGCAACATGCAACTTATGAGATTAATTCTGAAAACGCAGTTTATAAAGAATCAGTCCAGAACCCCAGATAATCGATTAAATACCTTCTTAATCGATTAACGGGACTAAAAATCATAACTGATTCTGTTTTTCAGTTTTTCAGTTTCAACAACTTAAAAATCAGTTAGGTTAATCGATTAACGTAAACCTTTAATCGATTAACTGCATTACAAAAACGTGTTCCAGTGGCAACCACTTTACACAGCAGTTGGGTTAATCGATTAAAGGTATGGTTAATCGATTAACACTAAATAAAATATGTATTTTCAAATAGAAAACATCAAATATGTTATGCACTTAGATAATACATGTTTGACACTTAGTTTTATGCCTAGAATGCATATATACATGTATTTATGTAATGCATGAACATATTATCAAATGAACATATCTCATGGATGAAATGATTTAAAGATAAATGCATATGAGACATGTTTTAGGTGCCCTAAGCCTTCGACTCAACTTAAACTAGAAACTAGTCTAAGCCTAGTACCAAATAAAAGACTCAAGCACGTTGGATTGTTGGTTATCTTCAAGCACTTTTAGGCACACGTTGTCCTCATCAAAACCATGACGTTCAAGGAGAGCTTTCCAAAGTGTTCCTCTTGACATGCACACTTTCAATCTCCCCCTTTTTGATGATGACAAACTCTACATCAAGTTCATCAATTTTAAAGTAACAATTGCTTGATGAATAAGCTTGAAGATTGTGTTGGCAAGGTTGATGGAATGCGCACATTTATCGGAAGCTGTTATAACGATCAACCTGCACAATTGAGAAGCAACAAAACAACCTTTCTCCCCCTTTTGACATTATCAAAAAGATAACCCAGGTCAAAAAAGCTAGGAAGAGATATTAGTTAATCATAAAACAATGTTAATGAATTAATTTGGGTTTTAACAAATTAACCTGTTTCATTTATGGGTAAATTGAACAAATGCGCTTTATTGGACAAAAAAATAGCTAATAAGAAGTGAGAATGGCATACAAGATTTAATCAAATATTAAGCATTGTAAGCATTATTAAATCTCAAATGATCAAGATCCATTCACTAAGGCAAATAAGCTATTTTGACATAATTATAGCAAAAACAAAAACATTTGCATAGCATAAAGAGTAAAGAAAGTCATGAAATAGTACAGGCCATAAAGTCAATATAAAAGACAAAAAGCAAAATACGAATCAGTTCTGAAAGCAACAACGATAACTAAATCCAGAAGGTGCCACAAGATAAAAATAAACCTAAGGATAGGATAACCTAGGTCTAAGGTCAGCTAAACTAAGGTTGAGGCGGAGGATAGACAGGCTGATCATCAGGCACAGCAGTGTTCTGATTTCCCTGGATAAGCATAGACAGCTTCTGAAATTCTGAGCAGAACATGGCATTCTGAGCCTCAGCGGTAGACTGAATCATAGTCCTCAGCTCCTGAATTTTGTTATCGGTGTAGGCATTCTGACGTTCCTCGTATTGCTCCATACCTGCAAAATAAGAGTCCTTCAGCCCTTGGAAGTGCAGATCCATGCGGTTGTTAAGTCGTTGTTCCATGGCTTCCATCTGAGCTAAACCAAACACAGAGCTCTGAGGTGCTGTTCCAGACGACTCCCCCTGATTAGTTGCATTCTGATTACCCAAATCCTCCTGATGCTCATTATCCGACAAGTCCAGATCAAAGGTGGTATAGTCCTCCTGATACTGCCATGTAGTACCATACTTGTAAATTCCCATCTTATGAATGAGACTCTCACCCACCAAGTGATCTTTATCAGTGTACTCAGTAATGATGGTATCAGAAATGTCAATGCGCAAATAATCAACAATGCGGGATATGAAAATGCTATACGGGAGCAGCTTGGACTGAGACAATGAAACGCTGTTCATGATTTTTAGAATTTCCTCAGGCCAATTGATCATCACGTTATTCTTTACAGCATACATGAAACGCAAATCATTCACAGTAGGCTGTGCATGATTAGTGTTCCGCTGCACTAATATGTAAGCAATAACATAATGCAATAACCTGTTCTCAACAGAAAGTGACCCTGCCTTGGTCAGTTGACCCTGAATATACAGATGAGGGCCCCGAAGGAATGACTTGTACACATCAACGGGATCAAAATTGTCCTTGACCCAAGAACAATCCCCTATTCCAAAACCAGACGACGATAAACCTCCAACATTCAGAAATAAATCCTCACTCATCTCAAACAAATTACCGGAAATCATGGACCAATATTTGCCATCCTTGTATCTAAAATTAGCGTAAAATTCCCTAACTAGAGCAGGGTATACGCGTCCCTTCAATTCCAAAAACTGAACGGCTCCTTGAGCCTCCATGTCATGCGGAAAACTAAAGTTTTGTTCCGCTAACCAGGTTAAGTCGGCATACCTGATGTATGTAGGCTTGCGGCCTTGAAATTTTGCCAACCGGGTCTCTTGCAAAATGAGGGAATAATAGGGGTCACCGCGGTCCCGAGTGGAGGGTGAGCCGGTTTCCCTTCTTCGAATGCGCGTTGCTGTAGTCTTGACCCGCTTTGGACGACTCTGCTCCATTGAAGATGATGAACTCGAAACTGAGATTGATGAACAGAGGGGCAAAGCCTAACCTAGGGTTTGGATTGGATGATTCGGAATTGAGTGGATTTTGGATGAAAATAGAGCGATTTTGGAAGGATTGAGAGGTTTAGGGTGAGGTTTACTTAATCCTATTGCACCTGGATTAGTATTGTTGCTGTTTCAGAAAATCAAGGCACAAAGAGGTTGCGAAAATGTAAAAAAAAGTACAACACCGAGACACTGTTTGCCTTTAACGTACTGGTTTTAATCGATTAACGGGATGGTTTAATCCATTAAAACAGTGTAAAATTTGAATTTTCAAAAAAAATTGCCCAGGTAATCGATTAACGGGCTGTTTAATCGATTAAATTTTTAAAAATTTGAATTTTCCAGAAATGAAGCCCAGGTAATCGATTAACTATTTGCATAATCGATTAAATCAGAGAAAATTTCGTTTTTAGGCAGCAGAGTGGTTTCGACTTTTTAGGACACACGTATGCATTATAACAGATTTATCGAGACATAATATAATCACATTAAGAAGTTAATCAAGAGATATATTTTTGCATTTTTAACATATATCATTCAAACATGAAACACATAGGCATAGAGAAGCAAGACAATTTATGCAAACAGCTAAACATTTTTTTTTTTAAACAAGATATTGTTCATCAAGAATTCCTAGTTCTCTCCTTAGAACATAGAAGGTATCCCTGGGAAGGGGCTTGGTGAAAATATCTGCTAACTGTTTAGATGTTTCCACAAATTCAAGAACACAGTCACCTTTTTGTACATGGTCACGCAAAAAATGATGTCTAATTTCTATATGCTTTGTTCTAGAATGCAAAACGGGATTCTTGGATAGGTTAATGGCACTTGTATTATCGCATTTTATTGGGATCTTTTCAAGTTTAAGACCAAAGTCCTTAAGTTGCTGCTTCATCCAAAGGATTTGAGCGCAACACACACCAGCGGCAATGTATTCCGCTTCAGCGGTGGACAAAGCAACACAGGCTTGCTTCTTGCTGTGCCATGCTACTAATGAACTGCCCAATAGGTGGCAAGTACCACTAGTGCTTTTCCGATCCAACTTACATCCGGCGAAATCGGAATCGGAATAACCCACCAAGGATAGTGAGGCATCCCGAGGATACCATAATCCCATGTTAATAGTTCCTTTTAGATATCTCATGATTCTTTTAACAGTTATATAGTGTGATTCTCTAGGTGATGATTGATATCTCGCACACATGCATACACTGAACATGATATCAGGTCTACTTGCAGTTAAGTAAAGTAAAGACCCAATCATACCACGATACTTCGTTACCTCGATTGCTTTTCCTTTCTCATCTTTGTCTAAGTAGCAAGCAGATGCCATAGGTGTGGAAGCTTCCTTACATTTGTCCATTTCAAATTTCTTGAGTAGCTCTTTGCAGTATTTCGCCTGATGGATGAATATCCCACTTTCTAGCTGCTTTATCTGCAATCCTAGAAAGAATGTGAGTTCTCCCATCATAGACATTTCGAACTCCCCCTGCATCATCTCAGAAAATTCTCTACACAAGATATCATTAGTAGATCCAAATATTATGTCATCTACATAGATTTGTACAAGCAGAACATGATTTTCTGATTTTCTAATAAAAAGCGTTGTGTCAACCAAGCCTCTCTCGAACCCTTTTTCTAAAAGAAAGGTACTAAGTCTGTCATACCAAGCTCTAGGAGCTTGTTTGAGACCATATAGTGCCTTTTTAAGTTTGTAAACATGGTTCGGATATTTAAAATTTTCAAAACCAGGCGGTTGGTCAACATAAACTTCTTCTTGAATGTATCCATTCAGGAATCTTACCCTCATCCTCATCCTCATCCTCATCCTCCTCT
>NC_032009.1:11274473-11278348 GCF_001865875.1 Lupinus angustifolius | reverse complement strand
TGGGATGAGGAAGAGGATGAGGACGAAGATGGGAAATGGATAGGATGAGGATGAGGATGAGGATGAGGATGATGACGAAGATAGGATGAGGATGAGGATATGCCTCGAACACCCACTATCTAAGTACCATTTTTGTCCATGTGTTCGGAGACATACCTGCAAAATAGATTACTTACTTTTCTCAGGTACCCAATTGGTGTTGGGTCCTTTTCTGTTAGTGATTAGGGAATTATCTCCCTTCTTTTTCCATACATAAACTCCGCTAGGTATACCATACTTTTTGATATAGCATGAATGATAAGTATGACCATATGTGTTACAATAAAAACAAGTAGGAGAATGCTTATGATATTTGTTTTTAGCTTGAGCTACCGGTTTTCTATATGGTCGCTTCTTTTTAGCAGTGCGAGTATAACCTAGACCAGTTCGATCACCAACATTTCTAGTTTGATTAAGCAGGTTATCTAATTGCAGTTTACTGTTTGTGAGACGTGTGAGTTTTTCATTTAGTTTAAAATTGTCCTCTTGCAAAGTCTCGCAAGTCTCACAGACAGGTTTTTGACATAAGTTACTAGCAGAGCAGTTACATGAACTACAAGAATAGATGAGATCTAAAGTTTCATTTTCCAGTTTTAATTCATCTAATTCTTTTTGTAATTGGCTTATTTTTTGTTCGTTTATCAGGATTATTCTTTTCCTATCAATGTTAATTCTAGCCAATTTCTTTAATTCATCATGCAACTCGACATAAGCATCATACAATACATCATAAGGAGGTGAATCATTCGAAGTGGATGAGGTGTCAGAATATACCTCATCATTGCCCTTGCATGAGTCTGAATTTGTATTGATGTCAGATCTGGCCATCAGACACAGCTTTGCTGACTCCTCCTCACTATAGGTGCTCGATGTCGATTCCTCCTCAGGTACATCCCAAACGATGTAAGCTTTCTTGGATTTGAAGTCCCTGGGAGTGCTCTTCTCTGAATCAACCTTCTTTAGGTAGGTTGGACACTGAAACCTCATGTGCCCTACCTTTCCACACTCATGGCAAGTGAAGCGATCCTTGTTATTCTTGCCTTTACTGGTTGACTCTTTCGCTTCCTTCTTTTGAAACTTTTTGAGTCCTCCTTTTCTTTTAATGAATTTGCTAAATTTTCGGACTAGGAGACCCATAGTTTCATCATCTAGATCGGAATCAGATTCATCATCAATTTTCTCTTCTTTGTCTTTGGAGGTCGTGGCCTTCAAAGTGATGCTCTTCTTCTTCCGGTCTGATTCTTCATTCATGGTCAAGCGACCCAACTCCATTTCATGCTCTTGAAGTTTTCCAAATAAAGTAGCTAAAGGCATAGAATCTAAATCTTTAGACTCAACAATTGCAGTCACCTTTGGTTGCCATCTCCTGTCAAGACAACGCAAAACTTTATTAGTTAGTTCACCTCTAGCAAATGATTTATCGAGAGCAACTAAATGGTTGACAATATGAGTGAATCGCTTTTGCATATCACATATTGATTCGCTTGGTAACATGCGAAACAACTCATATTCGTGGGTCAGCGCGTTCAGTCTTGCGCGCTTGACTTCGCTAGTGCCTTCGTGAGTCACTTGTAAAGTGTCCCACATTTCTTTCGCATTATGGCACTGCGAGACCCTAAAGAATTCATCATATGATAGGGCCGATGTGATGATGTTTTTGGCGCGCAGGTTATGCTGGACCTTTTTGCGCTCATCATCGGTCCATAAACTTTTCGGTTTATCTTTAGGTTGATCGTCCACAAGATGTTGTGGAACGTAAGGGCCGTTGACTACGGATTCCCAAATATCCGAGTCTATGGCCTCAATAAAAATTTGCATGCGCACTTTCCAGTAGGCATACCCTTCACCACTGAATATTGGTGGTCGATTAATGGATGACCCATCACCACCAAATGGATTTGAAGAACCCATTCCTTTTCCCTTTAGGATCACGAATACGCGGTTGAGCTAGCACTTCGTACTAGCTCTGATACCACTTGTTAGGTATCAGTGGTTACAATACACCTAGAAGGGGGGGGTTGAATAGGTGTCGCGGTTAGAATTACCGCTTTTCGCAAATCAACACTTAATGCTGAATCAACCCTATTTAATCGATTAAGGAGAAAAGGATAATCGATTATAAGCACAGTCTTAATCGATTAACACAAAAAACAGTTTTAAACAGAAACTATTTTAATCGATTAATAGAAACAGTATAATCGATTAACACAGGAATATTAATCGATTAAACAGAACCAGTAAGCAATTACAGAAACGATTAAATGCGAAACAAATAACCGATAACAGAACGAATACAGAGCTTACAAATTTGTATATCAGAATAGCTTGCAATACAACAAAAGAACAGAATGTATTAGTTGAATCAAATATACAAATTAAATCGATTGAAAAACAGTAAAGAGAGAGAGAGAAACAAATCCTGCAACTCGAATTTTTATCCTGGTTCGTTTGCTGTCCACTGCAAACTACATCCAGGCCTCCCGGCTGACTTGGGAGATTTCCTTCACTATAATCGAATCAATGTAATTTACAAACACATTATCCAATTACAACACTTAGCAAATGACAAGAAATCAAAGAAACTATCCAATGGTTTGACTCCCTTCCTACCGATAAAGAAAACGTTTCTTTCGGCGTAGCCCCAGCCAAAGAATCTCTCGTTCTTTCCTTTTCTTACACTCTAAGCTATGAAGAAACACACAATCTCTACTGGTGATACGACACCAAGAGATTCCCTTTCACAACAATTACACAAGAATTACAAGAGTAATATTAAGCTATACCTAAGCTCAAATACAACATGAAGGCTTTACTCTAATGCACATTTAACACAAACACATGTGAAATGACAAGTATTAGTTATGAAAACAGAAGTTACAGAATTATAAAATTCATGAAAAACGCATCAAAAATATGCATGAACATGTGAGGGAAAACATGAGAGATTATAACATGAAATGCACTCAATCCTAAAGCAAGGAATCTCTCATTTCTAAACTCACTAATGCAATTAACAGATAGATGCAACAATTAACACGTAGAATGCTCTAACTCTCTAATAAATGCAACATGCAACTTATGAGATTAATTCTGAAAACGCAGTTTATAAAGAATCAGTCCAGAACCCCAGATAATCGATTAAATACCTTCTTAATCGATTAACGGGACTAAAAATCATAACTGATTCTGTTTTTCAGTTTTTCAGTTTTAACAACTTAAAAATCAGTTAGGTTAATCGATTAACGTAAACCTTTAATCGATTAACTGCATTACAAAAACGTGTTCCAGTGGCAACCACTTTACACAGCAGTTGGGTTAATCGATTAAAGGTATGGTTAATCGATTAACACTAAATAAAATATGTATTTTCATATAGAAAACATCAAATATGTTATGCACTTAGATAATACATGTTTGACACTTAGTTTTATGCCTAGAATGCATATATACATGTATTTATGTAATGCATGAACATATTATCAAATGAACATATCTCATGGATGAAATGATTTAAAGATAAATGCATATGAGACATGTTTTAGGTGCCCTAAGCCTTCGACTCAACTTAAACTAGAAACTAGTCTAAGCCTAGTACCAAATAAAAGACTCAAGCACGTTGGATTGTTGGTTATCTTCAAGCACTTTTAGGCACACGTTGTCCTCATCAAAACCATGACGTTCAAGGAGAGCCTTCCAAAGTGTTCCTCTTGACATGCACACTTTCAGAGAAAAATACCGAAAAAGCGTGAAACCGAGGTGTTCTTTGCACTTAAACTATTGGTTTTAATCGATTAACGGGCATGGTTAATCGATTAAAATCATGTAAAAATTGATTT
>NC_032009.1:11271468-11274373 GCF_001865875.1 Lupinus angustifolius | reverse complement strand
TTAAATCAAGAGACTAATAAACATATAGAGGCAAGACATAAACCAAACAACTAAACAGCTTTAATCAAGATATCGTTCATCAAGAATTCCAAGTTCTTTCCTTAGAACATAGAAAGTATTCCGTGGAAGGGGCTTGGTGAAAATATCTGCGAACTGTTTAGAGGTCTCAACAAATTCAAGAACGCAGTCACCTTTTTGTACATGATCACGTAAGAAATGATGTCTAATTTCTATATGCTTGGTTCTAGAATGCAAAACGGGATTCTTGGATAGGTTTATGGCACTTGTATTATCGCATTTAATGGGGATCTTTTCTAGTTTAAGACCAAAGTCCTTAAGTTGCTGCTTCATCCAAAGGATTTGAGCGCAACACACACCAGCAGCAATATATTCCGCTTTGGCGGTGGACAAAGTAACACAAGCTTGCTTTTTACTGTGTCATGCAACTAATGAACTGCTCAATAAGTGACAAGTATCACTAGTGCTTTTCCGATCCAATTTGCATCCGGCAAAATTGGAATCGGAATATCTCACCAAGGATAGTGAGGCATCCCGAGGTTACCATAATCCCATGTTAGTTGTTCCTTTTAAATATCTCATGATTCTTTTAACAGTTACATAATGTGATTCCTTAGGTAAAGACTGAAATCTCACACACATGCATACACTAAACATGATATCAGGTCGACTTGCAGTTAAGTAAAGCAACGACCCAATTATACCACGATACTTTGTTACCTCTATTGCTTTTCCTTTTTCATCCTTATCTAGGTAGCATGCAGATGCCATAGGAGTGGAGGCTTCCTTACATTTATCCATATCATATTTCTTAAGTAGCTCTTTGCAATACTTTGCCTGATGAATGAATATCCCAATTTCTAGCTGCTTTATTTGACGCCCCAGAAAGAATGTGAGTTCTCTCATCATAGACATTTCGAACTCTCCCTGCATCATCTCAGAAAAATCTTTACATAGAGTATCATTAGTAGATCCAAATATTATGTCATCTACACAGATTTGTACAAGTAATACATGATTTTCTGATCTACGAATAAAAAGCGTTGTGTCAACCAAGCCTCTTTCGAACCCTTTTTCCAAAAGAAAGGTACTTAGTCTATCATACCAAGCTCTAGGAGCTTGCTTAAGACCATAAAGTGCCTTTTTAAGTTTATAAACGTGGTTCGGATATTTAAAATTTTCAAAACCAGGCGGTTGATCAACATAGACTTCTTCTTGAATGTAGCCATTCAAGAAGGCGCTTTTTACGTCCATTTGAAATAATTTGAAATTCATAATAGATGCAAAGGAAAGAAGCATCCTGATGGCCTATAATCTGGCTACAGGGGCATAGGTTTCGTCATAGTCGATACCTTCCTCCTGGTTGTAGCCTTTGGCCACCAAGCGTGCCTTATTTCGAATGATTAAGCCTGATTCATCAAGTTTGTTTCTGAAGACCCATCGGGTACCAATCACGGGATGATCTTTAGGTTTAGGGACCAAGTCCCAAACATTGTTACGTTCGAACTGGTTTAGCTCTTCTTGCATAGCTATACCCAAGTGCACATCCTCAATGGCCTCATCAATGGTCTTAGGCTCAATCTGAGACACAAAAACTGCAAAGTTATAGAAATTTCGTAAGGAACTACGGGTTACCACTCCCGTAGATATGTCACCTATTACTTTGTCGATTGAGTGACCTTTCTTGGTTTTCCACAAAGCTGGCATATCTGAATGCTCCTGAGATCTGGTCCGACCTTCTTCATTGGTTGCTTTCTCATTATCCACATCTTTTGAGTATGCTTCCTCTAAAGCACCTGCAACATCATCAGACACGACCTTTCTCTTCTCTTTTGGAGAAGATTCATCAAATTGTAGATGGATAGACTCTTCTACTTGCATTAAATATTATTAAAGACTCTAAAGGTTTGTTATGCATCGAGTACCCCAAAAATATTCCTTCATCGACTTTTGAATCAAATTTTCCTAAAGCATGCTTTCTATTATTTAATATGAAACATTTGCATTCGAAAGCGTGAAGATGAGATATGTTTGGTTTACGGCCTTTCAAAAGTTCGTAAGGAGTTTTATTTATATTAGGCCTTAGAAGTACTCGATTTATAACATAACATGCACTATGCACTGCATCTGCGCAGAAGTATTTGGGGGTGTTACTTTCATTAAGCATTTGGCTAATTCTTCTAAAACACGATTCTTCCTCTCAACAACCCCATTTTGTTGTGGAGTGCGAGGATGAGAGAATTGATGTAAAATGCCATGCTTATCACATAATTTATCGAACTCAAAGTTCTCAAATTCTCCCTCGTGATCACTGCGTATATATACTATTTTCAGGTTAAGTTGGTTTTGGATTTGCTTGGCAAGATTTTTAAAATATTTGAACGCATCCCTTTTTGCAGATAAAAATAATGTCAATGTAAATCGGGAGAAATCATCAACAATAACTACGACATAGTAGCTACCACCAAATTTCATGATCTGTGATGGTCTAAACAAGTCCATATGGAGTAACTCCAAAGGTCTTGAAGTGGAGATCACATTTTTCTTTTTAAAAGAGTTTTTGGTTTGTTTACACTTTTGACAAGTGTCACAAATTTCTTTAGTTTTAAAATTTAGTTTTGGTAGCCCCTCAACTAGTTTGTTTGATGATAATTTATCTAGATGTTTTACATGGATATGTGCAACGCGTCTGTGCCAAAGCCAGATGTCATCTTCTTTAGAAATAAAACATTTTGACATCCAAATTGACCATGTAAATATTATTTATAAGATGACCAACAAATTTAACATTATTAGATAGAATGTCATGAATAATACAACAATCAGAATCGAAAGATACACGGTTACCTTTGTCGCAGAGTTGGCTTATGCTCAAGAGATTATGTTC
>NC_032009.1:11270645-11271368 GCF_001865875.1 Lupinus angustifolius | reverse complement strand
GCATGTCAAGAGGAACACTTTGGAAAGCTCTCTTTATATGTCATTGTTTTGATGAGGACAACTTGTGCTAATAAGAGCTTGAAGATCACCAACAAATCAATGTGCTTAAGTCTTTAATTGGTACTAGGCTTAGACTAGAATCTAGTTTAAGTTGAGTCAAGGCTTAGGGCACCTAATACATGTCTCATATGCATAAATCTTTTAAATCATTTCATCTTTGAGATATGTCATTCATAATATGTTCATGCATTACATAAATACATGTATATGTGCATTCTAGGCATAAACTAAGTGTTAAACATGTATGAACTAAGTGCATAACGTATTTGAGGTTTTGTATTTAAAAATACACATTTAAAAATGTTGTTAATCAATTAACTAATACTTTAATCGATTAACCCAACTGCTTTGAAAAGTGGTTGCTACTGGAACACGTTTTATAATGCTGTTAATCGATTAAGGCATTACGTTAATCGATTAACCTAACTGTTTGAAAAGTTGTTGAAACTGAAAACTTGAAAAACAGAATCAGTTAACGTTTTTCAATCACGTTAATCGATTAAGAGTGCTTTTAATCGATTAACTGGGCTTCTGAATTGATTCTTTATAAACTGCGTTTTCAGAATTGATCTCATAAGTTGCATGCTGCATTTCTTAGAGAGTTAGAGCATTTTTCGTTATATTTGTGGCATCTAGTTGTTAGTGCATTTGTGAGTTTAGAAA
>NC_032009.1:11270343-11270545 GCF_001865875.1 Lupinus angustifolius | reverse complement strand
TTCCCTCACATGTTCATGCATATTTTTGATGCTTTTTGTGAAGTTTTTTTTGGATTCTGTAACTTCTGTTTTCATACTAATACATTTTCATTTTGCATGAACTTGTATTAGGTGTTTTAGAGTAAAGCCTTCTTGTTATATTTGAGCTTTGTAATAGCTTAATTTATTCTTGTATTTTGTTGTGTAATTGTTGTAACAAGGG
>NC_032009.1:11269942-11270243 GCF_001865875.1 Lupinus angustifolius | reverse complement strand
TGAATGTCAAATAAACCATTCAAACATCATATCATCAAACTTTTCATCTAGTATCACCTAACAAGTGGTAATCTTGACCTATCTCCTAAAGGTAAGCAAGGTAAATATATTGAACCTTGTTAATTATGTTAAATAAAATGTGTTTTTGCATGAATCTTGAACATGTCTTAACTATGCATTATAATTGAATGATTGAAATATAATTTAAAATGAAAATTGCCTATCGAAATTCTAACAAGTGATATCATCTAACAAATGGCTTACATATATGTTTAATCATTCCATGTTTTAAATGTTCACA
>NC_032009.1:11269601-11269842 GCF_001865875.1 Lupinus angustifolius | reverse complement strand
GAATTTACTGAATTTTCGAACAAGGAGACCCATTGTTTCATCATCCAGATCGGAGTCAGATTCATCGTCATCTTTATTTCTTTTGTTTTGGAGATCGTAGCCTTCAATGTGATGCTCTTTTTATTTTTATGAATTTACTGAATTTTCGGACAAGGAGACCCATTGTTTCATCATCCAGATCGGAGTCAGATTCATCGTCATCTTTATCTTCTTTTGTTTTGGAGGTCGTAGCCTTCAATGT
>NC_032009.1:11268536-11269501 GCF_001865875.1 Lupinus angustifolius | reverse complement strand
ACAACAATTAATGCTGAAATAACCCCAGATTAATCGATTAACAGACACAGAATAATCGATTAACGCAATCAACTTAATCGGTTAAAATAGCTCAGATTACACAAACAGATTCGGTTTCTTGCACGACAATCCACCGAGATTGAAACACATATACAGAGCTAACAGATATATCAGAGTTACAACAGTATAGTATAGAAACAGAATATTTCAATTAAAAACAACTATACAGAGTAATCGATTAAAGCAATAAAGAGAGAGAGGTAAAGAAAAATCCTGCAACACTATTTTTATCCTGGTTCGCTTGCATGTCCATTTGCAAACTACATCCTGGCCTCCCAGCTGATATGGGAGATTTTTCTTCACTATAATTGAAATAATGTTTTACAAGCAATTCTTCCAATTACAACACTTAGACTTTCACTTGAAACTAAAGAACCTTATCCCTTGGTTTGACTCCCTTCCTACAGCCCAAGAAAACCTTTCTTGCAGTGTAGCCCCAGCGAAGAACCTATTCTTTCTATCAAGATCTCTAAGCTAATGAAGATACAACACAATCTCGTTGGTGGTAAGACACCTTAAGATTCCCAATGTTACAACACTTTTTACAACAAAAACATAGAGTAATCTAAAGCAATTACAATGATCAAATTTAACAATTAAGACCTTACTCTAAAACTCTAACACATGTCTCATATAACATGATAATGCATTAGTTAAAAACAGATTTTACAGAATACAAAATCTTCACAAAAACATCAATGAATGCATGAACATGTGAGATGAAATGATGAGAAATTAAACATGAAATGCCTCTCAATCCTAAAGCATAGAATTCTCTCTTTTCTAATCTCACAAATGCAATGTCATATAGATGCAACAATTAACACAAAATATGCTCTAACTCTCTTAAAATCTAACATGCAAGTTATGGCTTAAGTTCTGAAAACGCAGTTTATAAAGAATCA
>NC_032009.1:11235419-11268436 GCF_001865875.1 Lupinus angustifolius | reverse complement strand
AAATGATTTAAAGTTTTATGCATATGAGACATGTATTGAGTTTTCCTAAGCCTTAGACTCAACCTAAACTATTCACTAGTCTAAGTCTAATACCAATCTTGAGACTTAAGCACGTTGATTTGTTGATGATCTTCAAGCTCGTATAAACACAAGTTGTCCTCATCAAAACTAAGACATATTGTGAGAAAGCTTTCCAAAGTGCTCCTCTTGACATGCACACTTTCACAACTATCCGAGTCGATGGCCTCTATAAATATTTTCATGTAAACTTTCTAGTATGCATATCCTTCGCCACTGGATACGGGATGGCGATTAATGGATGTGCCATCACCACCAAAGGGGTTGGTGGCACCCATTTATTTTCCCTAACGGATCACACGGATACGGTTGAGCTAGCACGGCGTACTAGCTATAATACCACTTGTTAGGTGTCAGTGACAAAATACACCTAGAAGGGGGGGTTGAATAGGTGTCGTGGTTTCCACTTACCGCTATTTACACCAAACCCTATTCTGGAAACTTGCCCAGTTAATCGATCAATGATATGACTTAATCGATTAAGTCGCACAAAAATTGTAGTTGCTGACTGGCTCAATTACACAACCAATTATAGATTATACATAATTGATTTAGCAGATATATTTGAACACAAATGATTTTTATTTGGTAGTAATGCTATATTCAAAATATCAGCTTCAATAGGCAATTAAAAGATACTAAAAACAGTAAAGAAATAATGGAAATAAACAACTTGCAACAAGGTTTTTATACTGGTTCGTTGTGCGGTCCACTATAAAACTACATCCAGTCCTCCCCTTTGATCTGGGAGAATTTTCTTCCCTAAAATTGAAACCAATGTTCCTTACAAACATACTTCCAATTACAAGACCTTGAATGCTCCCGTCTTGAGTTCCCAGAACCTATACCTTGGTTTGACCTTACCCAATCGCCTAGGAAAACCTTTCCTGCGATCTAGCCCCAGCCAAGAGTATGCTCTAAACTTAAGACCTCCATGTCTTGGTGAAGACTCTCTGATCTCTTTGGTGGTACGACACCAAGAGACGATTTCCCTTGTTACACAAACAATACAAAGAACAAAGTAACGTGAAGCACTAAAATAGCTAAAATATAACAAGAAAGACCAAGTTATAAACCTATACAAATCTCACAAGCACTATGAATATGTATAAGATGAAAATCATGAAGAACATGTGATTTTCCCCTTTAATAGATCTCTAAACAGTAGTTAAAGAATCATGCAAGAACAAGATAGGTTGAACAACACATTTGTTAATATGCAATGGATGACATGTTGATCCTAAGCATAATACTATCTCTCTCTAATCTCACATGCAATTCCCTCTGCCTATATGATATACATTGAACATGAAAATACGGAACCTATCAATTCTAATATGAATGTATGAATGTATCAAATCGTATTTGAAATTTGTTAACAAAACAATTTATATAGAAAAGTTGTTTTTCGCCCAGTTAATCGATTAAGTTACATGTTAATCGATTAACGGGCTGTTAGAGAATAACTGAAATCTGTTTTTCAGTTTTCTGTTGAAACTGTTAGAACTGTTTTCACGTTAATCGATTAAAGCTTTACTTAATCGATTAACTGTTAATCAATAAACTGACGTATTTTCAGTTAGGATTTTAATTGGTAAACTACCTATATGTTATGCTTATCAACTATACATGTTTTACCTTTATGTTATGCCTAAAATGCACAAATAACATGTATGATTAATGCATGAACATATAATAAACTAGATGGCATGTCTCATGTAAATGATATGATAGTTTTTAGACTTTGTGGGATTTGCATCTAGGTTTACCTAACCTAGAGTCAATAACTAAGATATATCTAAGACTCTAGTCTAGACATGAAGCTCTTGAATCTTTGGCATGTTGATTTGTTTAGTTGTCTTTAAGCTTTCACTGAGTCCTTTGTCTTCATCAAAATATAGGCAAGCATATGTGCTCTCTTGACACATTGCACTTTCATATGCAAGCATGCCTCATATATATTTTGATGAAGATAAATGACACATATATTTTGATGAAGACAAAGGACGACAAAGTTTAATATAGACAAGGATCGACAACATGATTAATGATCAAGGACAAGCTGGAAGGGATGAGCTAATCAACAAACAACAAGTATCAACAATAAAGTCAAGACTCGAGTTCATACAAGGAAAAACATTAAAAAGAATATCTAGAGGCTAAGTATTTAATATCTTTGAGATGAACATTGATTCATAGAGTTAGAACAGATATTCGAAATAAAGAGATTACACACTTTGTTCAGAAAATCTTAAGCTCTAACTTTCATATCTATAGACAGATTTTCAAAGTGTTCTTTTGAGAATAAGAAAAGCGTGAATATTTACAAGATAACCATTCACCTTAATTATCAAATCTTTTGTTAAAAAGAAACTTTGCATCTCACACTTTCTGTGCTGTATTTGTGAGATCTTTTAGAAGAGTTCTTAGATTGTAAGAAGAGTGGTTAAATCTGCACATATAACTTGAAGAAAATTGTTAGACAAAGGCAATAACATATTCTTTTGGTGTAATTGTTATCAGTATTGATAAAGAATAGGTTTGGGAAAAATCCTAGCTGTTGTTAGGTGTGTCTTCATGAAAAGCAAGAGGTCTTGGTATTGAGCGATACCTAGCTGGGGCCTAATCACTAAAAGATAGGAGATCTTAGTAGGCGAGAGAGAGGTCTAACCAAGGTTGTCAAGTTCATAGAGATTAAGAAAGTAGCGTCTTTCCTCTTGTATTGCAAGTGTGTTTCTAAAGAACGTTTAATTTCCACAGTGAAGAAAAATCTCCAAAGATCAGAAGGAGAGGCTTGGATGTAGTTTGCAAGTTGACCCGCAATCTCGCTAAAGTCGTGTCTCATTCTTCTTTTCCTTTATCTTTTTACATTTCAGCATTACTTGAGTTACATAACTTGACATGCATATAATTCTGTGTTAATGGCATATTTTGTATTGTGCATTTATTGTTCTTAATTATTTGTAATAATGCATATAAGTTTAGGTGAATCTTGGTAATCTTGGAGATCGAAAGAAAACTGTTTTAACTAAACGAGAACTAAATAATCGATTAAGGTGTTTATTTTATTGAGTAATAGCAGATAGAATTAATCGATTAGACAATGTATAATTTTATGTTTTCTCTTTGTCTATCGAGCAACAGTAATTGTTTACCGTATCACCTATTCACCCCCCTCTAAGTGAGTGAAAAAGCCCTATGAGACCCAACACTATGATATATCTTTTTTAATGTTAAGTTAAGCATGTTTAGTGTCTGAGTTCATCCTAACGACTTATTACTTCTAAAGCTATATGCATATAAAATAAAGTCACGTGGGTCTAAGTGTTAACTACGTCCAATGACCTCCCTCTTAAATGACATTAACTATATTGATTTGAATCTTGTAAGCATATTCTACTAGTCCAATCATTTATCATTTGAACTTAAATAATTTTATGTGCATATATTACAATTACTAAATCGTTCAATTATTATATACTCTTTTTTGGTACAAATTATTATTAGATAATCTATTTCTTGGTAAGAGAAACTTAATATTCTTAGAAATACGAAATATTTTGTTATCTAACCAACTTGCGGAAGAAAAAGACGAATACCTATAGGAGTGACACTTATTAGGAGAGGCTGTCACACATGCTAAAAGGGATTAGTTCCTTATCCATAGGGAGAAGGAATACCCTTGGTAGTACAAAAAAAGATGAAAAAAGTCGAATTTGCACACACAAAGAAATAAAATATATATATATATATGAGTAGTTCATGAAGTTTTATTAGAAGTTTGAAGTTACAATCAAGAAAGAAAACATAGACATGTCAAGGAATATGAAGTTAATACAACTGATCTAACATAATGTGAGTGGAATCGTACATGTTTCAAGACACAATGCATTCAAGCAACTACTTCATTGTCGGTACTAAGAATCAATGTATCAATGCATTAAATGTTTACTCTAAACAAACAATTTCATAATCATTTGAACATTCTTTTGAAGTCATTAAAGCTTGTAAATAAAGGAAGAAGAACCTCAGCAGATAAAAAAATTAGATTGGAATATAAAGAATATATAAGTCACGTGAAAAGAAACTGTGAAATACATTCTTTTATATAAGTTCTATTTGTATACAATATTACCTTAACTTCATTATAATATATGTTTGCAAAGGCAAACTTAGCTAAGAGAAAGAGAATATTGACATTTTCACAGTGGTAAATCTTAGGATATTTTTTCTTAGTGGTTCCTACAATGAAGTAATCTTACATATTCATATACTCACCTAGTGAGTTGTTAAATATCAAAACACCAACTCTATTTACTACATAAAGCTTGGAGACACTTTGTAGGTAAGAATATTTGGTTAAGAATTGAGGCTAGAGAGGCTTGGTCTAGAAATAATACTTGATTGTTAGAGCCTAAAAGGTTTAGTGTAAGAAAGAATATTTACTTGAAAATGTGATTAATACTTGTAACTATTTGGAAAATTGGGGAACATCATTATGGGAGAAGGGACGATGATAAAAAATGAGAGTGGGTTGAATTTGTGTTAGATGCCTCTCATTACTATGCCTTAAAAGAATTTTATGACTATTTTATGGCTCTCTTTAAGGGCATTTTATGTCACTTTTATGGCTTTGTTTCCAAGCATCCAATGCTTCATATCCAAGATACCAAGACTTTGCTTGCCTATAAAAGGACACATATAGAGAGCTTCAAAATCATCTTCACAACACACAACATCTCTTTCATTTACACATATATTGTGAGTGCATTCTTGGTGAGAATTCTTGTTCCATTTGAGAGAGTATTTGTGAGAAAAAATATTGTCATTTGTCCTCATCATTATAAGAGGATTTCTTGTACTCTTCTTTTTTACATAGTGGAATTTTGCTCTTGATCGCCCGTGGTTTTTTTCCTCTCACACTGAGGATTTTTTCCACATTAAATCTTGTGTGTTATTTTCTTTATCCTTTACTTGCTTCTCTTTTGTTCTCAATTGATTCAATCCTGTGCTTCCGCATTGTGCTCTAACCTTAACAAGTGGAATCAGAGCTCTTACTAAATTGAGAATTTCAAAATGTCTGCAAAATTTGACATTGAGAAGTTTGATGGCAAAATTAGCTTTTCTATTTGGCGAGTCCAAATGAGGGCCGTTCTTATCCAGAGCGGATTAAAGAAAGCTTTAGATGGGAAGTCAAAGAAACCAGTTTCCATGACCGATGATCAATGGGACGAGTTGGATGAAAAGGCGCTTTCAACAATTCAACTTTGTTTGTCGAAGGAGGTTCTTCGTGAGGTTGCCAATGAAGAAACCGCTGCGGCTTTGTGGCTGAAGTTAGAAACTTTATACATGACCAAGAGCCTCGCAAACAAGCTTCGTCTCAAAGAACGGTTATACACCATTCGTATGGTTGAAGGTACTCCTATTCAAACTCATCTTGATGAGTTTAATTCTATTATTATGGATATGCAAAATATTGATATTAATATTGAAGATGAAGACAAAGCTGTTTTGTTGGTTGTCTCTTTACCTTCTACCTATAAGCACTTCAAAGAAATCATGTTGTATGGAAATAATGATACCTTATCCTTTGAAGATGTTAAATCTAATTTATTGTCCAAAGAAAAATTTGATCTTGAAGTTAATTCTGTGGACAAGGGTGAGGGCTTAAGTGTTCGAGGTAGAACTCAAGAAAAAGGGAGTACCAATTATAAAAAGTTCAGATCCAAATCCAGAGGTCGCAAATCCAACAAAACTTGTCGCTATTGCAAGAAACCGGGGCATGACATTCCTGATTGTTTTATCTTAAAGAAAAAACAAGAAAAACAAGATAAGGGAAAATTTCAACAATCCTCTGAAGCTGCTAATATTGAAGCCAATTCTGACGGTGATATTCTTTTATCTGTTGTCTCTTATAATAATAGGAGTAAAACAGAATGGATTCTTGATTCTGGATGTACTTTTCATATGTGTCCTTATAAGGACTTATTCACCACTTTTGAACATGTTGACAGTGGTGTTGTTTTGATGGGCAATGATACCCAATGCAAAGTTGCAGGAATAGGTACTATTCAGATCAAGGCTCATGACGGTGTTGTCAGAACCTTGGCTAATGTCCGCTATATTCCAGATTTGAAGCGGAACTTAATTTCTCTTGGCACCCTAGAGTCTCTCGGGTGTAGGTATTCAGCTGAAGGTGGAGTTCTAAAGGTATTGAAAGGTGCTATGGTATTATTGAAAGCTAACCGGATTGGTAGTTTATATGTCTTGCAAGGTTCTGTTGTGACAGGTTCAACAGCTGTATCTTCTTCAATGCATGATAATGACATTACCAAATTATGGCACATGCGCCTGGGCCATATGAGTGAAAAAGGTATGCACCTTCTAAGCAAACAAGGTCATCTTGGTAAACATGGCATTGGTAAATTGGATTTTTGTAAACATTGTGTTTTTGGGAAACAGAAAAAGGTTAGTTTCTCCACTGCAACTCACCGTACCAAAGGTATTCTTGATTATATTCATTCTGACCTTTGGGGGCCTTCTAAATTTCCTTCTCATGGAGGATGTCGCTATATGATGACCATCATTGATGATTTTTCTCGCAAAGTTTGGGTTTATTTTCTGCAGCATAAAAATGAGACTTTCTCCACTTTCAAGAAGTGGAAAACTCTTGTTGAAACCCAGACAGGGAAGAAAGTGAAGAAGCTTAGAACAGACAATGGATTAGAGTTCTGCAATGGTGATTTTAATGAGTTCTGCACAAAAAATGGTATTGCTAGACACAAAACTATTCCAAGAAATCCTCAACAAAATGGTGTTGCAGAACGGATGAACAGGACTCTACTTGAGAGAGTTCGTTGTATGCTCTCAAATGCTGGGTTATGGCATCGGCGTGAATTTTGGGCTGAAGCAGCATCTACTGCTTGTTACCTGGTTAATCGTTCTCCACATTCAGCACTTGATTTCAAAATCCCAGAAGAAATTTGGTCAGGTAATCCTGTTGATTATTCTAACTTAAGAATCTTTGGATGTCCTGCTTATGCACATGTTAATGATGGTAAATTAGCTCCAAGAGCTGTTGAGTGCATATTTCTTGGTTATGCATCTGAGTCTAAAGGATATCGCTTATGGTATTCTGATGCAAAGTCACGGAAATTAATTCTTAGCAGAGATGTGACTTTTAATGAGGATGCATTTTTATCTTCTGGAAAACAATCTATTGTGTCTTCTTCTACTAGTACAGGTAATCTACAGGGTACTAGCGAGAAGGTGGAGTTGATAGTGAAACCTACAGTTCCTAATGTTGATGTTCCATCTTCCTCTACAAATCAATCTAGCATTGATGATCATTATGTTGATTGTGATGACAGTACAACTTCTCCTATTCATCAGCAAGAAGATGATTATTGTATTGCTCGAGACAGAACCAGAAGACTAATTAAAAGGCCAGCTAGATACACTGATGGTGATAATTTAATTGCTTATGCATTGTCAGTTGCACAAGAGGTAAATGATGATGTTGAACCTGCCAGCTATACAGAAGCTGTTTCTTGTGTTGATTCGTCACAGTGGCTAGTGGCTATGAATGAAGAGATTGAAAGTCTTCATAAGAATGGTACTTGGGCTTTGACAGAGCTTCCCGAAGGCAAACGACCATTACGATGTAAATGGATCTATAAGAAGAAAGACGGTATTCCCGGGGTTGAAGATCCAAGATGCAAAGCACGACTAGTTGTTAAAGGTTTTAATCAAAAGGAAGGTATTGACTTTAATGAGATATTCTCACCTGTTGTTCGTCATACTTCTATACGTGTTTTGCTTGCTTTTGTTGCTTTATTTGATTTGGAGTTGGAGCAACTTGATGTAAAGACAGCTTTTCTACATGGAGAGCTGGAAGAAGAAATTTACATGGAACAACCTGAAGGATTTATTGTTCCTGATAAGGAGCATCTTGTCTGTCGATTGAAGAAATCATTATATGGCCTTAAGCAAGCTCCCAGACAATGGTACATGAGGTTTGATTCTTTTATGATTGGGCAAGGTTATTGCAGGAGTCAATTTGATGACTGTATTTATTTCCAGAAATTTCCAAATGAATCATTCATATACTTGTTACTGTATGTTGATGATATGCTAATTGCTTCACGTGACAAGTCTTTGATCCGGAAATTGAAAATTCAACTCAATAATGAGTTTGAGATGAAAGAATTAGGTGCAGCCAAGAAAATTCTTGGTATGGAGATTCACAGGGATCGTCAAGCTGGTAAATTGTTTTTATCCCAAGAGAAATATATTGAAAGAGTGCTTGAAAGGTTTAATATGAATAATTGTAAACCTGTTTCTACTCCACTTGCTGCACATTTCAAGTTATCTTTAGATCTTTGCCCACATACAGAGGAAGAGATGGAGCGTATGTCACATATTCCTTATGCTAGTGCAGTTGGTAGTCTTATGTATGCTATGGTGTGCACTAGACCTGATTTAGCATATGCTGTTAGCATGGTAAGTCGATATATGCATAATCCTGGAAAGGATCATTGGAGTGCTGTAAAATGGATTTTTCGGTATCTAAAAGGTACTTCTGGTATTGGCTTGGTATTTGACAGAAACAAGGCTACAACTGATGACGTTGTAGGTTATGTTGATTCGGATTATGGTGGTGATATTGACAGAAGGAGGTCTCTTTCTGGTTACATCTTTACTCTCTGTAATAGTGCTATTAGCTGGAAAGCTACTCTTCAGTCCATTGCTGCATTGTCTACGACTGAAGCAGAATATATTTCAGCAACGGAGGGTGTGAAGGAGGCTATTTGGCTCCGAGGTTTGGTAAATGAACTTGGTCTAATACAGGGTGTTCTTACAGTGTTTTGTGATAGTCAAAGTGCTATTCATTTGACCAGGAATAATCGTTATCATGACAAGACCAAACACATTGATATAAAACGTCACTTTATCCGAGATATTGTTGCTATTGGTGAAATTATGGTGGAAAAGATTCACACATCAGAGAATCCAGCAGATATACTTACCAAGCCACTTCCGAATACCAAGTTCCAACTTTGCTTGGACTTGGTTGGTCTCTACAGCACTTGAGTGCCCTTCGGGGCATTATTTGGCGATGAGCAACTTATCAAATTCGAGCCAAGGTGGAGATTGTTAGATGCCTCTCATTACTATGCCTTAAAAGAATTTTATGACAATTTTATGGCTCTCTTTAAGGGCATTTTATGTCACTTTTATGGCTTTGTTTCCAAGCATCCAATGCTTGGAATCCAAGATACCAAGACTTTGCTTGCCTATAAAAGGACACATATAGAGAGCTTCAAAATCATCTTCACAACACACAACATCTCTTTCATTTACACATATATTGTGAGTGCATTCTTGGTGAGAATTCTTGTTCCATTTGAGAGAGTATTTGTGAGAAAAAATATTGTCATTTGTCCTCATCATTATAAGAGGATTTCTTGTGCTTGTTGAAACCTAGACAGGGAAGAAAGTGGAGAAGCTTAGAACAGACAATGGATTAGAGTTCTGCAATGGTGATTTTAATGAGTTCTGCACAAAAAATGTCAAACTAAATTTGGAGAAACTCAAATAAAATTAGAAGTGCAATCCATATTTTAGCATTTTCAACAAATGGTTGTTTAAATGAGGTTGAAAAGCAATCTTAGGGATTAACCATGGCTACTATATACAGGGTTCGGTCAAACAAGTTTCTAAAACATTATATTAGAAGAGTAAAAGATTAAGATATATTATAATGTAATTGATGTAGTTAAGAAAATAAAACTATTCAAAGAAACTTACCACTGCAGAATGTTCGAGAATTTCCCAGCCTTTCACAATAGAGTACCCTTCATTTATAGCATGCATGTTTCCAAACAATGAGTAATAATAAGAACTGAATGTTTTCAGGTTTGGTGTATAGATGCTTGCAGCATTTGTAGGATAAGTTAAAGAATCAAGCAACAAAACTTCAAGATTCTCACATGAAACTTTTAGCTTATCCACACACAGACCTTGGAGCTTCAAAACTTTAAGACTTTATTTCATGATAATGAGTTTGTTAAATCCAGTAGACTCATTCAGAGTAAAGTTCTACAACACTACACAATTATTCAGAATATCGTTGATGATCCTGTCAGCCAAGTTGATCTTCTCCAGCTTTAGGGTTTTAAGGTTTTTGCAGCCAACAAATGCATTTGAACAATTAATATTGTAGTTAATCATTTCAAGCGAACCTAGACTTTGAAATATCCCCTTTGAGAAATTGAGCTTAGGAATGTCATCTTTGAATAGGAACCACTCTCCCATTTCTCCATTATCAAGCTCACACTCAAGGCTCAATTTTTGAACCCCTTCCCTAGTTTTAAGCACATACTCAACCCAAGATTGAACTTCCCCAAGCAAAAGACTCTTCCATAAGTGCAAAATGCGGAAACTAGGTAAGTCACCATAGTGATGAAACATGATTCTATACACAAGAAGAGCATACCTGTTAGCTCCTTTTGTAACATCTTTGGTTGGTACAAATTTTCTTGAAATTAAAAGTTGTGATAAAGGCTTTATCAATTTCTTCTCATTCAGTTCTATGTGTGTAGTATTTCTCCAAAGATCTTTCCATTTCTTTGAAAGGATACCACTTCTTATAGCTTCATCAAGTGGAAGAAAAGTGAGGATGTGACTTAATACATTTGCAGGTACTTTTTTGGTTAAATCTGGTATTTCATCACTTCCCATTTCCAACTCCACCTTTGATCTCTTTTCTAATCTTCTTTTTGGGTTGAACATCAATGAAGAAATTATAGGATTCAACATTTAAGACAATACTATGGTGAAAAATGTGAGAATGGGAGAGGAAAGTTGTGTTACGGTTGTTCATCTATATATCCATGAAAGACATGTGTCAGCTTGTAATAAAATTTCACAAAATATCTTTCTTCTTTTCGTGTTGATTAAAATTTAAAAAAATCTAAGTTTATTAAATTTCCTAATAATGATATGGAATTGTGTTAATGAAAATTGACCCAAACAATAAATGTAGGTTGAGATTTTTTACCAAAACTGAATTGTAATATTTACTAATTAGAATTTATTTACATTGCAATAGATCAAATGAAAAAATTATATACGTTATATTGTTGAATACATGTATTTTTTCAACTCAACTCAAAGTCAATGTTATATTCTATATATGGTAAATGTCTACAACTCATAACTTTGTTTCTATATTGCTACAATACAAATTTGCATAGATTGCATAAAAGATATTATGTATTAAACTTATTTAAGATTATAAGTATAGTGTATTTTCTTAGAGTGATGATTGTAAGTATAGACTATAAGTATAGTGCATCCTAGTCATCAATTCTATGAACTGAAATGGTTTAAATCTAATAACTAATTCAAACCATTGGATTCCCCTAGAATTGATGGCTAAGATTGGGAGTAAGTTTTACTCTTAGAGTAAGCGGGTTCCTCCTCATTTTCTTATTGTTTGATAGAAGAGAAAGAGAAAAGAAAAAGATGAGAAATCTGTATTTTCTTCTATCTTTCGTTTGTTTGCTATAGTAAAAATGAGAAGAGATAAATAATAATATTTGTTAAATGTCAAAACTACCCTTGGAACAATTATATGATTAAAAAAAATTGTAAGTAGTAAAAAATTAAAAGAAAGAAATGTATGTAGCGATAGTGTAACAATATTTTATATTATCACTGTATTATACACCATTTATTTTTGTTAGATGCCTCTCATTTCTATGCCTTAAAAGAATTTTATGACTATTTTATGGCTCTCTCTAAAGACATTTTGTGTCACTTTTATGGCTTTGTTTCCAAGCATCCAATGCTTCATATCCAAGATACCAAGACTTTGCTTGCCTATAAAAGGACACATATAGAGAGCTTCAAAATCATCTTCACAACACACAACATCTCTTTCATTTACACATATATTGTGAGTGCATTCTTGGTGAGAATTCTTGTTCCATTTGAGAGAGTATTTGTGAGAAAAATATTGTCATTTGTCCTCATCATTATAAGAGGATTTCTTGTACTCTTCTTTTTTACATAGTGGAATTTTGCTCTTGATCGCCCGTGGTTTTTTTCCTCTCACACTGAGGGGTTTTTCCACGTTAAATCTTGTGTGTTATTTTCTTTATCCTTTACTTGCTTCTCTTTTGTTCTCAATTGATTCAATCTCGTGCTTCCGCATTGTGCTCTATCTTTAACAATTTGTTTTTTACACAATTAAGGATTTTTCACAACTTTAAGTAAGTAGAGTATAGTGCAGCGGAATTAAGTTGCAAAAAATGAAAGTATAGACATAAAAGTGAGGATTAGAGAGAAGAATAGAGATAAACCAGTTTTTATAATGGTTCACCTTCTTGTCCACTTGAATGCTACATCAAGTCCTCTTGCTAGACACGATATTTTACCGATCTGATGAGTAGTAATTACAAGTCTCACCTCGAGATTATGAGTGCAAACATACCCACCATAATCTCACCACTTACAAGAACACATGTTCTATGTTTCAATCTTCCCTTTTCACCACACCCTATAGTGAAAAATTTACAGCACTTGCAAGAATGATGGATATAATTAGGACAAAGATTTTTTAGAAGATATAACAATTCTAAATTTGCAATCTTTATGTTCTTTCACTGTGAATATACACAAGGCTCAAGATTTTTAATATATAAAACATAGAAAAACACTTCAATGCAACTTCAGAAAAAATTATGACAGTTAAAATTCAAAGTTGCAAGAACAAAGTATATGCAAATTGTTGTGAAAGTTATTCTGAAAATTGGTGTACCAATTAGGGAATCTAATTATCTTAAAATAGGCTTCCAACCAACCAACATACCCCTAAGTGAAGGTAGAATTTAGTTGGAATGAAACTCATTCATTTTGGATGAAAGGTGATTAGTTTGGACTTAAAAGTCTCGTGTAACAACTCTTAGTAACTGGTTAAAACATTGGGTAATCGATTACCCGAATGTTATATCCAAATGAGTAATCGGTTACTCCCATTGAGTAATAGGTTACTCCCATTGAGTAATCAGTTAATCTCAGTTAAAATTGATTGATAACCAGTTACTTAGTGCCATTAACCTATTACTCAGTTCAAGTAATCTGTTACTCGGGTCTAGTAACCTGTTACTCAGGTCTAGTAACCCGCTACTTAGCTTTTTGAAAATTAATTTTAATCGATTTTTAATCGATTCTAACACGATTTTAAAAATATTTTCACTTGAGCATTATGCCTAATTGTAATTAAAAGACTTTAGGATAGATGTACCTATCTTAGAAGACTATACAAATCTTGATCTTTGAAAGCTTGTCTTCTAAGTCTTCATGATATTCTTTCTTTTTCTTCTATTTGTTAATTTTTGTGTCTTCATTAAAATTGTGTCAAGGTCAGGAGTAAGATCTTCTTCACAACCTCCCCCTTTTGATGATGGCAAACCAAGATCTTCTTGAGAATTTGAGTTTTTTGATTTAACTTATAATTTTTTATTTGAACATTTTGAAATTGTATATGCTCCCCTATCTTTTATGCTCCCTCTTTGTTTTTGAATATGTGCCCTGCAAGATTAAATCTACAAAACACAAAACTCCACCTTTTCTCCCCCTTGTGACTACATCAAAACGAAGGAAAAAGAAAGTTTCCAAAGGAACAATAAAATATACAGAAGGAGTACACGATAATATAGATGACTGATATATAAAGCTAATGTCAAAATTACATGAAACATAAGGAATATGCTATAAGAGAATGGAATTAATGGTAAGCAACATATCATCATTAACATTAATCATATAGACGTTCATACAAAACATAGTTTTTAACAAAGTACCAATATTACATCCAAAAAGCAAGCACATAGACTAAAACATCAAAAGACAAATATCATAGGAAAAAATCCTAGACAACAACCCTAAGACTTTGGTCCGTCACTATCATCATTGATATCCATGTAGTCCAATCAATTTGATAATCTTCTAAGTTCAACCTGGACTTGTTGGTTCTGAACATCAAGGGCATCCACCCTTATAGTGATGAATCCTCAAAGTCAGACCAACTCATCCATGATCATCTGGTTGGTAGGCATGACAGAAGATGAGGATGAATCGACGTGAAATAAAGAGGTCTGAGGTTCAGGAGGGTGAGCAGAGGGGTTATCCATAGGAGAAACCGGTTGATCATTGTAATGTTTGAAAAGTAGACCAATTGGTTCTCTAAAGAAGCCTATCTAGTGGATCACATCGACATCAATCCTATTGTCTCTAACATCAAGCTCGATCATAGATTCTCTAACAGTGGAAATATCAAAGTGCTTAAGTATGATAGTTATTATGACAATATAAGGTAAGGGGTTGTGTTTTCTTCTAAATGACCACATATGTCACATTATCATAACAACCCAATTAATGGAAAGATTATTTTTAATAGCATACATCAGTTGTAGTTCCTTATCATTTATTTGCGAATTAGTGGAAAATTTGGGAACTACAACATAGCTAATAAAATAATGCAACATGCGATCATTTAGATTGAGATTTACCACAGAGAGGATATCTCGATTTTTCATAGTTTCAACCACTACCTTATGCTTACATTTTATATTTCCCTTTGAGGAAATCTACACATAGAATAGTAGAATTTCTTCCTATCAACATTGAAGTCCAATGTTGACATCAACACCTATGCATGGTATGTTAAAGCAAACTGAACTCAAAGTTCTTGCATCCATGACAATATCCTGTCCTTCTACGGAGGAATTAATTTATTTTTCCTCATATTCAGATTGCAACAAAATACCATCACAAGTTCTAGGTAGTAGGTATATTGTTATTTACAGAACTCTATTGGTTAACAAAGGCTCTAACTTCACCTAGAGGGGAGGGGGTGACTAGGTGCTTGAGTAAAAATTTAATACAATTCAGATATAAAAGATAATCTGAGAAATTACTGGTTGTTATTTTTAATTGATGACTTAATCAATTAACATAAAGCTTGAGTTAATCGATTAGCAAAAGGTTTAATTGATTAACCTTGATGATTTTCTTAAAAATATTTTGTTCTTGATGTAGCAAGAAAACAGTATTTATTATGATCTAATATGCACTTAAATAGTTCAATGAAAGCGATTAACTATACAAATACACTTATGCAATAATCTCGATATGAATGTAATTTCATATAACGATAATTGCTTGAAAGTAGAAGTGTATGGAAAGAGAGAAAGTATCACGATCAATTTATCCTAGTCCAATTTCCAACCACTGCAATCTATATCCAGACTTCCCTATCTAATCTTTAGATATTTTATTTTACTAATAAGAAATTGAATATCTTTACAAACACTACTTCGACCAAGAATTCTCTTGGACCTAGATTCTAGCAACTAGAGAAAAGGTTTCAACAAAGTCAATGCCTTCTTCCTGGTTGTATCATTGTACTACAATTCTTGCATTATTTCTTATAATAATACAATTTTCATCTGATTTATTTCAAAAGACCCAACGTGTTCCTATAACATGTCTATCTTTAGGTCTAGGACCAAGTTCCCAAACTTCGTTTCTCTAGAACTGGTTAAGTTCTTGTTGCATAGCAAGAATCCAGTATTCATCCTCGATTGCATCGTAAATCTTGGAGGGTTCCACTTGAGAAACAAAGGTCATGTTTAGACAAGCATCATTTACTTTTTGGTGAGTGGTAACTCCCTTACTTATATCACTAATGATGTTGTTAATAGGATGATATCGATGGATTCTCCATTCTCTAGGTAAATTAGAATGAATGTGCTCTTCTTGTGATGTTAAATCATCATCTATTTTCAAATGCTCTTTGTTGGTTGTAACATCACTAATGGGATTTTCCAAGGATGAACTACGAAAGTAATCATCAACCATTGATATTTCTTTCAAGTTTAGATTGGATTTATCAAAAGTTATATGAATGGATTCTACAATAGCCATGGTTCTTTTATTAAAAAATCTAAAAGTTTTGCTTGTAAGAGAATAGCCAAGAAATATTCCTTCATCGACTTTTGCATCAAAATTTCCTACGTTTTCCTTACCATTATTTAGCACATAAAATTTGCAGCCAAACACATGCCAGTGATTAATATTTGATTTTCTAACTTTGAAGATTTCAAAGGGGGTTTTATTTAGAATAGGTCTTATTAAAACTCGGTTCGAAACATAGCATGTCTTACTGACTACATCAACCCAACCGTATTTTGGGAGATTAGTTTCATTAAACATTGTACATGCTAGTTCTTCCAAAGATCTATTCTTTTTCTTTACAACATCATTTTATTGTGGTGTTCTCGAAGCAGAGAAATTGTGAGTGACACCATTATCATCAAAAAATTCCTCAAAATAAGCATTTTGAAATTCTCCCCCATGATCACTTCTTATAGTAGCGATTTTAAAGGATTTTTCATTTTGAACTCTCTTACATTATTTGAAAAAAGCATTAAACACCTCATTCTTGTGTACCAAGAATAGAGTCCAAGTTTATCTTGAAAAGTCATCTACTATCATAAGAGCATAGTAGTTACCACCAAAACTTTTGGTTCGGGAAGGGCCAAATAAGTCCATATATAGTAACTGCAATGGTCTATCATAAGAAACCATATGCTTTGGTTTGAAATAAGTTTTTATTTGTTTGCCCTTTTGATAAGAACTTTATTGTTTGTCTTTAAGAAACTTCATATTGGATAAACCAACATCTAAATATTTCTTGATTAGTTTATTTAAATGATCCATATGTATATAAGCATTTCTCCTATGCCATAACCATACATCATGATCATTAATAACTAAACATTTAATGGGAAGAGAATAATCATTTAAAGTAATCATATAATATTATTTATTATCTTACAAATATGTTTAGAGTTTCTGGATACCTTATTATCAATGATGCACTTGTCGGGTAGAATGCCACATGGAATCCTTTATCACAAAGTTGACTTATACTGACTAAGTTGTGCTTGAGTCCATCAATGTATAGAACGTATTCTATTATTGTAGAAGGTGGCTTCCCGACTCTACCAAATCCAAGAATTTTTCCTTTATTGTTGTCACCATATGTAATGTAGCATTTGTCCTTTGGAGTAAGGATAAATAACTTTCCTTTGTCGCCCGTCATATGTTTTGAGCAGTCGCTATTCAAATACCTTCAATCGCTGGCGACACCCAAATATTCATGTAAAATAGGTTAAGTAATATTAGGTACCCAATTCAGTATGGATCCTACAGGGTTAGTACCTTTCTCTACCCATTGAAAACATCATAGGGGTACATCATATTTTCTAATCATGAAAGTATTGGGTGTATACCCATGATTTTGATAGTAAGTGCAGATTGGTTGATGTTTTTGTATCGTAATTCTATATTTAGAAACGTAATTCTAGTAAGTGCAGATTTTGACAGTATGCCCATGATGGCTTATCTAAAGGTTCAGATTCACTTACCTCCTCCTCATCAGAATGATGAGACGCCATTAAAGAGAGATGAGCTTGCTCTTTATTTTCTGGTTCGGAAGTAGAACATCAGTCATTATCCTCACATGCAATATAAGCATGTCTTTCGGTCTTATTTTTAGGTTTTGCCTTGAAGAGATTCTTATTTAGTGTAGGACAATCCATCTTCATATGACCACGTTTTCCACATTCAAAACAATTGAAGTTTTTATTAGAAGTGGAAACCTCATTGCTCTTGGTGAATCTTCTTTATTGTCCAGCCTTACCACCTTTGTTAGTTTTTAGGTACTTGCTGAACTTCTTCACCATCATGCTCATATCTTACATGTCCTTCTTTTCTGAATCATATGTCGAGGATTCATACACCTCATCTTTTTATTTTAGAGAAGTATTCTTTCTCTTCTTCTCTTGTTCTTTATGTTGTTCAAGTTGGCTAAATTCCAACTCATGTTCTTGCAACTTTCCAAAGAGAGCAATCAACGATATCATTGATAGACTTTTCTTTTCGGAGATGGCTGTCACCTTGGGTTGCCATTGTCTTGTAAGTAATCTTGGAACTTTTAAGTTCAAGTTACTATTTGACAATACCTTACCAAGTGCAATTAGATGATTTGTAAGGTGAGTAAATCACTTTTGGAGATCTAGTATTTTCTCTCTAGGCTTCATGTGAAACATTTCATATTCCTGGGAGAGAGTATTAAGTCTAGACCTTTTTACCTCCTCAATTCCTTCATGAGTGGTTTCTAGAGTATCCAACATCTCCTAAGCGGATTTGTAATTTGATACTTTAAATAACTCGTCAATGTCAAGGGCTGAAGTGGGAATGTTCTTAGCTTTGAGATCATATTGCACTTTCTTCTTATCTTCATCACTCCAAGAGGATTTTGGCTTTAGTTCCCTTAAAACATTAATAATAGTGAAAGGTTCATCTGGTCCTTCCTCAATCTTATTCTATATATCCAGGTCTTGAGAATCTATAAAGATTCTCATCCTCATTTTCAAGAAATCATAGCATTCTCCAATGAAGAATGGAGGGGGATTGATATTGGAACCTTCTCCTAAAAATGATCTTCAGGCCATCTGTGAAGTAAGATCGATTTGAGAGTAATTTACCCAAAATAAGCATTGCTGTTAATTATAAGTATTATATGACAACTAAGAGGGAGGTGAATTAGTTGTTGGGAGAAATGGTTGATTTTTCTGTTGTGACATTAAAGTGATTGTGCAGCGGAATATTGATGCAGAAATCAACAAAGTCAAAGCAAAAATGGAACCACAAGAATAAAGTAGAAGAAGAGTACACATAATTTTTATACTGGTTCACCTTCTTGTTCACTGAAGGTTATATCCAGTACTCTTGCCACACAAGAGATTTTACCACTAGATAATTTGAGTTGCAATTACAATTTCTCTCCCCGAGACCCTTGTACCATACAGTCTCACAACTTTCTACCCCTAGAAAACAACCTTCCCAAGTAAACTCTATTCCCTTTCTCACCACACCCTCGTGATGAAAAGTTAACAAAAAGATGAAGAATATATCAATGGCAGGATTGTCTCTACGAGTTTGACAATGTTATAACTTGTAATCTTTTTTCTCTCAATATATACTTAGTAAAAAATGATCTTATACATATGAAACTTTAGAACTTAGTAGTTAAAGCAACTTCAGAAAAATCTGAAAGTTTAGAATCAAAGTTTCAAAAGAGTGTAGAAATTGTTTAACAATGTTGTGAAAATTTGTTCTAATTATTCTCTTGAATTGAATGTCTTAAAGCCTTTAAATAGGCTTCTAATCAACCAAAGTATACTTCCATGAAGAGGAATCATGATTGGAATGAAACCCATTCACTTTGGATGAAAGTTGTTCATTTAAATTTGAAAATCTGGTTTCCAGCAACTATGGGGAATCGATTGTCACGACTGTATAACCAATTGCCAAAAGTTTATGTCCAAAGTAATAATCGATTAATACAAGTTGTTAATCGGTTACTTAGTGTCAGTTATGCTTTGTAACTATTTTCTTAGTCAGGTAACCTATTACGTAGTTCTAGTAACCTGTTACCAACTATCACAAAGTTTAGGTAACCTATTATCTAGATCTAGTAACCTATTACTCAGGTCAAGTAACTTGTCACTTAGCATATTTGACATTGTTTCAAGACTTATTCAATTCTTTTGAAAATAGTTTTGAATTTCATGAACATTGCTACTAAATATAAATTGAGCATAAGGATAGAAGTACCTATTGAAAACTTAATCTATAATTTCCTTAAAGTTTGAGTCTTCTATGTCTTCATAGTCTTCTTCCTTTTTCTTCTTTTTGTGATATTGGTGTCTTCATTAAAACCGTGTCAAGGTTAGGAGCAAGATCTTCTTCACACATAGCCCTCTCCACTAAAGAGGAGAGGGTGGTTGATAGAGGATCCTTCACAACCGAAAGGATTGGTAGAGCCCATTGTGTATATCCATAGGATCTCACGAATTAGAGATTAAGCTAGTATGTTCGAACTAGCTCTGATGCCACTTGTTGGTTTACAAGGGCTCTAAATTGCACCTAGAAGTGGGTGAATGGGTGGTTCAGTTACTCGAATACCATTTCTTGATTAAAAATATATTCAATGATTTTAATGACTATTTAATTGATTCAAGGATGGCTTAATCAATTAACTACTTTTGCATTTAATCGATTAACTTCAAGGCTTAACCAAATATCGTATGCACTCTTCCAAATGAAATTACGTCGTTAATGGCACATAACAGAATATGCAATTAACTCAGAAATATTTGAAGGTTAAGTAAAGTAAAACGCATAATACAAAAATGTAAAGAGTAAGGGATAATAAAAATGAGACAATGACATTTATCCTAGTTCGATTGCTAGCTCACATGCAATCTACATCCAGGCTTATCCTTCTAATCTTTGGAGATTTTCTTCACTATGGAGCAAATTTTTTACAAATACACTTCCACCAAGACAATCTTGGACTATGCTTATAATGGAAGTTCTAATGGACAACCCCACCACCTCTAAATTCTCTACCAAGATTCTTGTACAATGAACTTAGCTTCTAGTGGCACCTCGCCACTTTTAACTAGAGTTTCTTCAACCTTTTCTCTTCTTCTTGGTGATACCACACACCTAGGAGAAATAGCCAATACAATCGTCCACAATGTGTACAAATGAGTAATGCATGTAAATGTGTTGAATATATACACACTTCCAGAATCTAATACATTCATAGAAGTCCCACACAACCCAAAATATGGAGTTGTAAAATGCAATGTTTTCTAAACTTGATATGACTTTCAAAATCTTGTCATACTTCTTTAGAGATTCATGATGTATTTTTCTTATCTCTTTTTGTAAATAAATTTTTTTTTCTCTTTCAGAACCACGTGAAAACCAATCTAATTCCATTTCAATGCCTAGCAAATAGGAAAAGTTGGTTAAAAATACAGTTTTATTTTCTAGTGTAGTTAATCGATTAAACCGTCTGCTTAATCGATTCACAATTCTTTAAAATACAGGATTCTGCAAACTATAACTTCCTTTAATCGATTAACCCTTAACTTAATCGATTAACAGGTTCCCATTTTGCATGGCTTAATCGATTAACTAAACCTTAATCGATTAACGGTTTTCAGAAAAGTTACTTTGATGTGTTATAAACCTTCTACATGATTTGTAAGCACTACATCATTTTTTATCTATGTCAACGGCTGAAAACCGCAGCTATAAGTCAAAAAACCATTCTCGTTGCCAAAGGCAACAGTTTTTTAACTGTGGTAGTCTGAGGCGTTGCCTTTTGTTTAGGCCATGGCTTTTTGACTTTTGGAAACACCTTTTCAAAACCATTATCTAATATTTAATAAGACAACAGTTTATGTGCAATGTTAAAGGTAACAATTAAAAACCGTGATCTAAAAGAAAAGTAGAAAACCATGGTCGTTGTGTTTACAGGCAACGGTTTTGAAACTGTTGGCAGTTTGTATACATGCACTAGTTTGAAAACCGTTGTCAGTTGTGTTTATAGGGAACAACTTTGAAACCGTTCTCATTGTCTACAAGCAAGAAAACCGTTGTCTTTGGTCCTGTGTCTATTTTGGAAATATATAATCATTGCCTTTGCTACACCATATACATAATTCTTAACTACACTACCTTTTTCTAAATAAATTTGTTCATTTAGAATTTTTATTTTAAGAAAATCATTATTTTTCGATAATACTCTGAGATCAATAAATAATAAGAAATATGAATAAATATTTTTTAATGGATATTCATAACATTAATTAATTTAAAACATGAGTATTTGTTACTCTAAATTTGGTGAACAAAAATACAGACTTATGTTCTTGAAAGTGACAAGCATCACTACATAAACCACTACACTACTAGTCATATCATATACAATTATATCCATTACTGCTTAACAAAATATAATCATAATCCAAAATAGAAAATCTTGATTCATTCCCATCAATACTGTATGCGATAAATTGTCTTCCAAATGATTTTGCTGCAAATAGAGAAGTTAGAATATTGTTAGCTTATATATGAATGAACATCAAGTTTTTCCAAAAATAAATATGCTAAAGTAGTTTTGAGGTTAGTCACTATACTAATAGTTTGAAATTTCCAATGTTACATATTTGATATTTATTATATAATTAGAGTTTAGTCTTAACCATGTTGCAACCATGATGATATAAATAAATAAGAAATTACCTTATCATTATTTAGAACATGTGTCGATGTAGAAGTACCCGGTGTTTGATAACATTGTTGCTAATGCCTCCACATTTACTCCTGAGTTGTTTTGATTTATGACATTTCTTAGCAAAATTTAAAATTTTTGTTCCATTGATGACATTTTTTGCTTATGTTTTGCCTCCACTTCCTCAACTCTATCATTTAACCATTTCTATTCATCAGCATGTTTTTTCTATTTCTTATGTTCTTTTCAAAAGGGTGGGTGTGGTAACTTTTCCATGACACCAAACTCTTCTAGGCTTTTCTTTCCCAAACACATTCTGAAAAGCTTTGTCAAGTTGTTGACTAGAATTTTCAATTAAATCTTTAAGTTGTGCCTGAGATTTTTAGAAGCAATCGAGTTAGCATAAAACTATATTTTTGTTCTACAATCGAGTTGTGCCTAACTCATGGCTAAACTCCAACACACTAATCTTTTATTGACCATGTTTCTTGGTCCAATGGCTCTCCTTTCTTGCTTTGTCTAGTTTCACAAAACATTTCAGCTTGGTTGGGCATCTCTTTATTCTCCTTAGTTGCACGCTGCATTTTTCAAAAATAAAATAATTAAATACAACAACTAAACCAAATAATATAAATAATTACGTTTATAATTAAAATACCACACCAATCTTTCCCTTATGACACCGAAGTTCATAAATCTCGTTCGGTGTCTCCATTTCTGTTGAGCTTTGCTTTTCGAATTTTGTTCTCTCATTTCCTAGATGCAATAATATAAAAACATTGCATCAAAGATCTGTTAGTGTAAGAGACACATTGTAGTAGACAATATGATCTATAATGATGAATAAGAGATACATTATATTTCTATTTCAAGCTTGCATCAAAGATACAATCATGTACTGCAAGGATTTTGACAAGTGTATTCCTAGTCCTAATGCATAATATGGAACATACAAACAGACCAAGTAAAAATAGTTAATTCACTATTGATCACAGGGATAGCTTCCTGATGAACATGCTTCAAAACAAATTTTTCATGGTGCACAACTAACAGAAGAGTTTATACATAAGGTCTACTTCTAATGTTTGGGGTAATTATTAGTTAGAAACTCTTGATAAAATAGGGAGTGAAGATGAATTTAGGTAAATTGTGATTGAAATGTATTATTACATCATTGTTCTTAATGAAAATCATTTTTAGGATTTATCCAAATACCCAAAGATTATAGTCAGCAATTCACCTAATCTCATTTTCAAGAATTTTTTTGAATGTTGTTGGAAAAGAGGATTCTAATTATCCCATGTGAGAGAGAATGAAGAGAAATGAATTCTATTTAATGTACAATATTTCCCAATGGGCAAGTCTATCAAGGATAAAGGAATACCTTTTTAAATCATCTAAAACATGATAGCTTAACTATCACATGGATTACAAATCCACCCAGGCATTAACTCATTGTTACTTACCACAGATTATTTCTAGGAGACAATGTAATGGAAATTAACTTATCTAATAATTTCTTCGCATATTTGATCACAGGGCTAGCTTCACCAATATAACAAGTATAATATTACTTTTTGACAAGTGCATTGCAATTTAAGATAAACTGAAGTTTAAGAATCTTACTCCAATATTTCCAAGACTCCAATATCGTATGAATTCCTTAAAATGTGATTCTGGAATGTCTTTGGGACGATTTTTCAGGCACTCATATGTTGTTTTGTACTTGCTAAAATGTTCTTCCTTGATGGTGCATTTGTGTCGCCTCCAAGCATCATTTAGAATAGCGAATACATTTTTTTTCCTACATCTGGAATGATGTATTTTTGCTACAAAGAAAAGAAGCATAATTAGAAAGATCTAAACCCACATGCAGGAACACAAATTAAAAAGCAAAAATTCTAAACTAATACCTTGACATAAGCCCATATGAGATCTTTATCTGGTACAGCCTTCCAGTTAGTGTAAACAAGGGGACAAAAATCTGAACTCCTAGCCACTGTTCCCAAAAAAGTTGCTGAATTGAACAACAGTTCTTTAATCTGGTCCAATTGGCACTCCATATTCATTGAAAATGATTTCCATTCTATCTTCTAGTGAAGGATTAAATCCATCACTAGCCAAACCAAGTCTTATGTTGCGTGAGTCAATAGCAAAGTCAAGATGACACTTCCCATCTTTCCATGCCTCACCATCGACAGGATGTCTCAACTTCCCATCTTTTGAACGCTCTTCTTCATGCCACCTTAACGAGCTAGGTGTCTTTGAACACATAAATAGTCTTTTTAGTCTAGGAATTAGGGGAAAGTGTCTTAAAACTTTAGTAGGGACTTTGTGAACATTCTTGTTTTTATCATTCTCACTAGATGATTTTGTATATCGTGAAGCACCACATACATGGCAGGAGCAGTCATTCTTATGATCCTTCCAATACAACATGCAGTCATTAAGACAGGCATCAATATTTTCATAATCAAACCCCAAATCTTTTATCATGCCTCTAGTTTTATAAAATGAATCAGGGAAATTCAAATGAGGCATAGCTTCTCTCAAGAGCCCTAGCAAAGAGGTAAATGATGCATTACTCCACCAATGAAGACATTTCAACAAGTACAATCGAATCGTGAATGACAATGTAGAGAAATTCTTACAACCTGGGTACAACTCTTGTTGTGCTTCTTCAATTAGATTATAGAACTTTTTAGCATCATCATTGAGGCCCTTGTTAAGTTCATTATCTTCTGCCATGCAACCATCAAGATCAGTGTCTTTTAGAACCTCGCCATGACGAACCCATACATCATATCCCTTTTCAAACTCATATCATATTAGATGGTCGTACACTATAGCCTTGACTTCCCAGCAAGTATTGTGACATTTAGCACAAGGACACAAAATTTCTGCTCCTTGCGGTTTTCCATTAGTGTAAGCATAGTTTAGAAAAAACTCAACACCATAAATGTACTCTGAGCTATACCTCGACAATTTAATCCATTCTTTGTCCATCACGGTAACTAGAATTTTGGAAAATAAAAATAATTAAATTGGTCATTTAAGCCAATTGAAATTATGCATAAGGTGTTGAGGATCTAGTACATAAAAAAGTAAGTACAATATTAAAATATTCATTCAACTATTAATTTCCATACAAATCTTAAAATATATACAAAGGAAAAAAAAGAAGAAGAAAAAGAGACATTTGAAAATATAAGTAAAGTAACTTCAAGTCATATTTCATAAATGTGTGAGACTGCAACAAAATTTGTTACTTCTTCTTCTTAATTGAAAAATTTCCTACCATTTCATTATTTTCAAAGTATAATATTGTCGCATTTTTTATATATGATAGCATATTATTCAAGCATATAGCCTATTACGTTGCATTACTGTCAAAATATAACCATGTCCCATATGATATATAACTAATAAAAACATATGATATATATAATATGATAATATGTGATATATATATATATATATATATATATAATATTATAATTGATATGTCACATTCAAACATCTTTCACTGTTATATTTTAAGTGTTCAATAAGTGATCAGTTTTTAGATAATGATGAAATCTTTTAAAGAAATACTGTTTGTTTCAGAAGATCAATAAGTGAATCTAACGATGGATAAATAAGAGTTGTTTATATAAATATGCTAAGGAAGGTTATCTTTTTAGTGATAGTTACACTTTTGAAAATCACAAGAAAAATAAGTATTGGTATTTATGGATGGAATGAAAGAGAAATGATGTTCCCTTTGTTTGGTGTTGCTTCATAAATTAAGTGGAATGGAAATGAGTATTTTTTTCATTTCATCCTTTCCAAAATTCTCAAGCACTTGAGGTGTACCAACAATCAAAATAAAATGTGCACAGTAGCTTGTTACGGAACATATTAGTGTTAGGTATAAGTGGCTAAAATACACCTAGAAGGGGGTTGAATAGGAGTAGCGGTCAGAGTATCCGCTTTTTATGAACAACAAATAATGCTGAAATAACCCCAGATTAATCGATTAAAAGACAAAGAATAATCGATTAACGCAATCAACTTAATCGATTAAAATAGCTCAGATTACACAAACAGATTCGGTTTCTTGCACGACAATCAACTGAGATCGAAGCAAATATACAGAGCTAACAGATATATCAGAGTTACAATAGTATAGTATAGAAACAGAATATTACAATTAAAACAACTATACAAAGTAAACGATTAAAGCAATAAAGAGCGAGAGGAAAAGAAAAAGCCTGCAACAAGGTTTTTATCCTGGTTCGTTTGCGGGTCCACTTGCAAACTACATCCAGGCCTCCCGGCTGATCTGGGAGATTTTTCTTCACTATAATTGAAATAACGTTTTACAAACAATTCTTCCAATTACAACACTTAGACTTTTTCTTCAAACTAAAGAACTTTATCCCTTGGTTTGACTCTCTTCCTACCGCCCAAGAAAACCTTTCTTGTGGTGTAGCCCCAGCCAAGAACCTATTCTTTCTATCAAGATCTCTAAGCTAATGAAGATACAACACAATCTCGTTGGTGGTAAGACACCTTGAGATTCCCAAAGTTACAACACTTTTTACAACAAAAACATATAGTAATCTAAAGCAATTACAATGCTCAAATTAAACAATTAAGATATTACTCTACAACTCTAACACAAGTCTCATATAACATGATAATGCATTAGTTAAAAACAAATTTTACAGAATATGAAATCTTAAACATGAAATGCCTCTCAATCCTAAAGCATAGAATTCTCTCTTTTCTAATCTCACAAATGCAATGACATGTAGATGCAGCAATTAACACGAAATATGCTCTAACTCTCTTAAAATCTAACATGCAAGTTATGGCTTGAGTTCTGAAAACGCAGTTTATAAAGAATCAATTCTGCAGCCCAATTAATCGATTAAAACCTTGGTTAATCGTTAACGTGTTACAAAATTGTAACTGATTCTATTTTCCAAGTTTTCTGTTATAACAGCTTTTCAAAAACTTATGTTAATCGATTAAAGCACTCCTTAATCGATTAACGCCATATTTCCAAGTGTATTTTCAAATTGAAAAACTCAAATACGTTATGCACTTAATTTATACATGTTCAACACTAAGTTTATGCCTAGGATGCACAGATAACATGTATATATGTGATGCATGAGCATATTATGAATGACATATCTCAAAACTAAAATGATTTAATGTTTTATGCATATAAGACATGTATTGAGTTTACTTAAGCCTTAGACTCAACCTAAACTAATTACTAGTCTAAGTCTAATATTAATCTTGAGACTTAAGCATGTTGATTTGTTGATGATCTTCAAGCACTAATTAAACACAAGTTGTCCTCATCAAAACCAAAACTCATAGTGGGTAAGCTTTCCAAAGTGCTCCTCTTGACATGCGCACTTTCAATTAGTTTAGATTCTATGATTTAGTTATATATATTTTATAATGAATTCTCTTTATGTATATAATATTGTTGGGATTGGGGAGTCCTTTATAGTTATATATAGATTACATGACACTGTTTACATTTGGTCTTTTCTCCATTTTAGAACTTTTTGTTCAAGAAACTTTGAAAACATGTAGCAGATATTTTCAGCTTTTACAAGAAACATTTCTCAAAAGAACTTTCCCATTAATAAAAGCAAATATAGTTGCAGCTGCGTTGTTTTTACTACAAAAAAGTTTGAGGTTATTTGTAGGTTGCACTATTGATGAGTAAATAGAAATGTTTGTATCATTGTAGTGTTGATTGTTATAGATTCTGAGTGGAACAGATCAAGGATTGAAAAACAAGTAATCTAAGAAATGATGAGATAACTCAAAACTTGATCTGAATCTAAAATGAAAAGGCAGCTAGTTTTTAACTTAACCTACAATGTGGATAAACTTAAGAATGTGACAATGATATTTTCTTCAGGGAATTAATGTTACTGCAAAAGAGGACTAAAATTCACCATGCAATGCAGAAGAGATTGACTACTTAAAGTACAAATTTTATGAGTTATGATTGACACTATTTTTAGATATATGGTATCAAGGTGGAAAGTAACATCACAACCATATATTCATTCAATCAACTGAATGAAATATTTCATACATTTCATACATAAAAGAATTTCTATGGTAATTTCAAATAACCACCTCACAGATTGAGCAAAAACAGAAACCGTAATCACAACAACTATATTTACAAGTCATGCATAAGACATTACCAATAATATGGATATCTAAAAATAACCCTACAAATATATACAATTATAAACATTCATATAAAAATGATTACCCTTTGTCAAACTGATTTATGTTATTTACAAATATACGTCCTTTCATATATGAAAAACTATCCTCATATGTTTCTCATGCAGGGTATCCCGAATTATATATAAGCATGATCTAAAGAAATCTAATTCCCTTTATGATAGTAAGATAGTAATTTGTCTAAAATCATTTAAAAACCCACCTTATTTAAAAAATCTGATATAATTTAATCATTCAAAATCAATCAAATCTAAAAACACAATGCAATAAAATAAAACGAAAACAAATATAATGAAGTCAATCATTATCCAACCAAATCAAATCCCTTGCCATGAGAAATCAGTTAAGGTAGTTAAAGAATATGAGTAATCTTAGCACTTATGATTTCTAGTTTATAGGGAAATCTCATCATTCCTACTTTATAGGAATCTGATTGTTTCAATCACTAAGGCTCTCTATATATACTTGTTGTACACACCTTGAATGCATATAGAAAAATCAATTATCTTCATGGTATCAAGAGTAGTATAAGCATAACTGATTTGTTTTTCGATCCACTCTTGCTTTCTTGTTCACAGCATCATGAGTTCCTCCACATCTGAAACTGAGGTCACTCCAAACAACACTCCCTTCAGCAACATTAATAGACTTGTTGTTCTCAGTGTTGGCTCTCAACTTTACATCAAGCTTGATGGAGACAACTATCCAGCATGGTGTCTACAATTCATATCCCTTCTAACATGATATGATCTCTTAGGCTACATCAATGGCATCATACCTTGTCCATCCAAACACCTGGACGAAAACTCATCCCTCATCAATCCAGCATACACTCACTGGATTCGTCAGGACCATCTCATCATGCATGGAATTATCTCATATGTGGCTGCAACTGTTGTAACCCACCTTGGCACGGTTCCAATTGCCAAACATGAATGGGAGACTCTTAAAACTATGTATGCAAGTAGATCTAGAGTGTGTATCATGGCCCTAAAGCAACGCATCACTACTTTCACTAAAGGCACACAACCTATGGCTACCTATCTTCAAGGGATCAAAGTTATTGCCTATGAGCTAGCCATCATTGACAACCCTTTGGATAGCACCGATTTAGTTATTCACACATTAAATGGTTTGAGTGCAGCCTACAAAGAAATCTCTGTAGTATTATGTAGCAGAGAAACTCCAATCACCTATACTGAACGTCATGTGAAGTTAATGGACTTTGAAACAATTCTATCTCGTGACAACCAACATCAATCCAGTCCACTAGTACCTACAACAAATGCAGCTACAAGATTCAGAGGGAAGCCACAGTATAAACCTCAATTCAATGCTCCAACAATTTCAATCACACACAATTTAGACAAACAAGTCATCTTCCAATTTTGTGAAAGACCAGGCCATAGTGCAAAGAGATGTTACAAAATCAATGGCTATCCTAAGAAGCATGGACCAAGACCATCAATGCACATGGCTACTCATCACCCACCAATGCAGAACTCTAGTTGGATCATGGACACTGGAGCATCACACCACATTAATCAAGATCTGCAACAATTGGCATTGGCAAACACATATCCAGGATCAGATTAATCCTTGTTGGAGATGGCTCAGGTTTAAAAATCGCTCACATTGGCCACACTACAATACCAACCAACACTAAATCTTTATCTCTTAAACAAGTCATATGTGTTCCAAATATAACAACTAATCTTGTATCTGTCACTAAACTATGCCAAACTAACCAATGCTCTGTTCAATTCTTCTCTGATTGCTTCACTGTTTAGGACTTGAATTCGGGCCAGCCACTACTCCAAGGACCTCTTAAACAAGACCTCTACCATATACCTTCAACAACCAACACCACTACTTCACTTCATGCTCACCTTACCAGTCTTTAGTCTACTTCAATATGGCATCACAAACTAAGTCACCCTTTAGTCAAAATAATAAAGCATATGGCAAACCACAACTTCATTCCAATAAGAGCTCTTGTCACATATGATTGCACCTCTTGTCATTGTGCTAAAAGTCACAAGCTACCATTCTCAAGTCATCATCTTCACAACACTAAACCTTTGGAACTCATTTACTCTGATGTATGGGGCCCTGCTCCTACCAAGTCCTTAGATGGCTCACTTTATTACTTAGTTCTAGTTGATCATTTCTCTAAATATGTTTGGTTATACCTAATGATAAATAAGTCATATGTATTTTCCATCTTTGTTCAATTTAAAGCTATTGTTGAAAAGTACTTTAACTTACCAATTGTGACATTATTCTCTGATAATGGTGGAGAGTTTATAAAATTGAAACACTTCCTGGCTTCACAAGGCATCACTCATCTCACAACTCCAGCTCACACACCTGAGGTCAATGGCACAACAGAGAGAAGTCACATGCACATAGTAGAAACAGGTCAAGCCCTGCTACACCATGCCAACCTACCAATTCAATTTTAGTCCTATGTTTTCCTCACAGCTACACATCTCATCAACAAGATGCCTACTGCTAAGCTAGAAATGCAAACCCCCTTCACAATGATGTTCAAACAAGCACCTGAGTACAAAAAACTTCATTCCTTTGGTTGTTTATGCTTTCCATGGTTAAGGCCTTACACACACAATAAACTTCAAAATAGATCCCTACCTTGCAATTTCCTTGGCTACTCACAAAATCAATGTGCATATCTTTGTCTTGAACCTCTATCAAACAGAGTTTACATCTCAAGACATGTACAATTAATTGAGAACTCTTTTCCTTATGCCTCCTTAATCACACAAACCAAACGCAATCACTCTACTACTGTCATTGAAGCTATACTTCCCTCCATCATTCCTCTCAAATATACCACATACCCATCCCCCTCCAACATAGCACAACCACACACTCTTTACATCTAACACACTAACCAACCCACTACCACAACACCAACACCATCTCCACAAAATCAGACATGCCTTACAAACCCACCACCTCACATTCCATAAAACAGAAGCCATCCTATGACCACCAGATCACAACATAACATCTTAAAGCCCAAGAAAATACTCACTGCCACAAAACATGCCCTTACTACTTTCTAGGAGTTGAGCTCATTCCAACTAAGCAAGGTCCTCTATTCATTCAACATGGCTACATTCGCGATTTGTTGAAAAAATTCAATATGGCAAGTGCTAAGCCAAAGTGCACCCCTCTTGGCACATCCACATCCCTCAAGCTACAGGATGACTCTGCAGCAGTAGATGCAAAAAGTTTCAGAGCAATCATTGGTGCACTACAATACCTCATACTCACTCGTCCAGACTTGTCTTTTGCAATCAACAAGCTCTCACAATTCATGCACCAACCAACTCAAACTCATCTTCAAAAACTTAAGTATACTCAGATACCTCAAGCTTACACTCAACTATGGCTTAACACTAAAGAAACCAAGTCAGATAACACTACATGCCTTCAGTGATGCAGACTTGGGAGGGAATTTGGATGACAAAACCTCCACCTATGCATTTGTCATTTACTTTGGTGGAAATCCAGTCTCATGGTTGTCCAAACGACAAAGAACGGTAATTAGATCCTCCAGAGAAGCCGAATATAGATCAATTACCAACACTTCAGCTGAAATAATGTGGTTGCTCAACCTTCTTGGAGAACTTGTCATAAAACCACACACTCCTACTCTATTCTGTGATAATATTGGTGCCACCTACCTATGCTCTAATCCATTGTTTCATTCTGGCATGAAACACATTACCCTTGACTATCACTTCGTTCACCAACTTATTCAAATGGGAAAGCTAACAATAGCTCACATATCAACCAAAGATCAAATAGCAGACATTCTCACAAAGCCATTAACTAAAGCCAAATTTGCTCCACTTAGAGACAAGCTAGTTGTCACTAATGGTGACCCAATCTTGCGGGGGTGTAATAGAGTCAATCATTATCTAACCAAATCAAATCCCTTTCTATGAGGAATCAGTTAAGGTAGTTAAAGAATATGAGTAATCTTAGCACTTATGATTCCTAGTTTATAGGGAAATCTCATCATTCCTACATTATAGGAATCTGATTGTTTCAATCATTAAGGCTCTATGTATATACTTGTTGTACACACCTTGAATGCATATAGAAAAATCAATTATGTTTAAAATACTCATATTTGTACGATATAACACTTATACATATATATAATAACTATTTACATACAGTAAAAACATAACATACCAACAACTATCACATATTTTAAATTACTTATAATATATATATATATTACTATACTTTACAACATAAAAATACACATACTTTAAGATGTTACGCCTTGAGCATAAAAGACTCAATACTTATGAACCTAGATAGGGATGGCAAAAAAACCCGTACCCGCGGGTAAAACCCGTACGGGCACGGGTACGGGTCACAAACGGGTACCTGC
>NC_032009.1:11217637-11235319 GCF_001865875.1 Lupinus angustifolius | reverse complement strand
ATATATTATATTTAATTAAAATAAAAAATACATTATTCTAACATTTATTACACTATGTATATTTTTTTCCTTTTACTTTGTTTACATATTTTAATGAGTTTGGTGGTGAAACACCCTATAAATATTATTACATGTATAGAAAGTATAGAAACACGCATGTTTTACAAAGAAAATATATATTTTTTGTTAAAAAAATGAGAACAAAAAATCACACAAATGGAAACCACCAATAAATTTAGCATTTTAGCAAAATATTTAATCAAAAAGTAAAAAAATAATTAAGTTTCATGTTATCTGAAACACAATAGAAGTAAAAAATTTAAAAATTATTTATAATAGAGGAAACCCGCAGGTACCCAGAACTACCCGCAAATACCCGCTCACGGGTACCCGTACGGGTACGGGCGGGTATGGGTATTACTCTTCTATTTTAAAACGGGTAGCAGGTAGCTACTACCCGTGCCCGCCCGTGCCCGTTGCCATCCCTAAACTTAGACTCTAATCTGTAACTTCAAATATTTCAAGTATTTTCTATAATAACTAATTTCTTGAGGAAAAATAATAATTCAAAGTATAAATTAACCACACTTGAATTTCATAATTGTTTTGAAGTTGAGTAAAGTTTGTAATATTAAATGTTCTCTATCTCACTTTCGTGAGTGCAACTAGAATAATGCAAATAAGAGCAATGGAGTTGTCATTGATGTTTTTTACAGGGAAAATATAAAAAAATCAATTTAAAAATAAGGATTGATCAATTTAAAAATAAGGATTGATCTGTTGGAAAATAAAAATAAGTTCGAGAGTCGGTTACAGATGAGGAAGGTGTTAGACACCTCATATCGCCCGTTATAAAACGGTACCTGGATAAATCATGGAGATATTGTTTCAAAACATCCACATTACACTCACATAATTACATTAAAAAAGACAAGTAAAAAAGATTTTTCTTTTTTTGTGTATGAGAGGGAAGTGTTTACTCCTACGTATCTCTAGCTACAATAGATAAATCAAGTTTATATAGTTCTTCTAGAAAATGATTAATTGGTAGATACATTTTTATTTTATTTTTATAAAGTTAATAAGATAAGATAGCGTGATAAGGCACTAGTCTTATGGTGTACTATCATCCCTTGTTTTGAACATAAAAGTAGTTCAACAAGGCACTGGTCCTATAGTGCATTACTTTAGATTGCTTTTATTAAATTATTTTTAAAAATTAACAAGATCACGTAACGCGACAAGACATTAGTCCTATAGTGCACTACATCTCCTTGCTTTAGATAACACAAAAACATTAGTCCTATAGTTCACATTTTTTATTAAAATATTTTAAAAATATCAAGATGAGGCAACGCCATAACGATCTAGTCCTATAATGCACTGCCTCTTCTTGATTTATACAACTTAAAGTAGTGTAAAAAGGAACTAGTCTCATGTAGTGCAATACTTCACATTGTTTTTATTAAATTATTTTAAAAATAACAAGATGAGGTAACACGACAAAGAACTAGTTATACAGTGCAGTACCTCTCATTGCTTTATACAACATAAAGTCATGCAACAAGGAACTAGTCATATATTGTACTACTTTACAATGTTTTTATTAAACTATTTTAAAATTAACTAGATGAGGCAACACAACAAGGAACTAGTCTTATAGTACACTACATCTCATTGCTCTTTATATAACACAAAGTAGTGTGACAAAGAACTAGTCCTATAGTGCACTACTTTACATTGTGTTTATTAAATTATTTTTAAAATTATATATATAACAAGATGAGGTAAGGCGTCAATGAATTAGCCATATAGTTCACTACCTCTCCTATTATAAAATTTTCTTTGAATATTTATTTGTTATTGCTTTTTTTTACATGACATTTATTATTTTTTAGATAAAAAACAGAAAAAAAATAACAAAAAAAAATAGAATTGTAAAAAAAAAAAGAATTAAAATAAAAAAGTTAAACAATTAGAAATAAAAATAAATAAAGATAAAAGTGCAATTAGGATTAGGGTTAGATTTGCCTCCATGGCACCCCTTTTATTGTTGGCTGGATACACAGCCATTACCGACTACAACATTAGGCTGCCATGAGGCTCGACGACACAATTACCAGATCTTTGGACAATGACGGTTAGTCGCAAAATAGCTGCATAGAGGAGGTTTCATGAGGAGCATCCCCCTGTGGTGGTGCCTAGAGGCGCTTAGGCCATCGCCTACCATGGTGGTCATGCGGCGGCTGGTGGCTGGCAGCACAGTGCCAAGAGACACGAGTTTCCAAGGCCACTGTCCCTTGTTTCCTACGGGTAGCTCGCTGCAAGTCTGAGAGGGCAACCTAACGGCGAGGGTGGCTAGCGACCACCACGCCTAGAACCCGGGTTAAATCCTAATCGGGCTTCGTCGTGGTTTACCACCAAATTCGGGTAGTCAACCCTGTCAAAAAAAATCAGCACCCAAGAAACATTCAGTAGCATAAAATGGCGATACAATGTATAATGGAAGGTTAGACTAAAAAATATAAAAATAAGTTTAACCTGTTAAGGAGATTAAAGAATGAGGAAGAAAATAGTGACCTATTTTCCTTTAGTTGTTGCCTCCTCCTTTGAAATAGGGGTTGCCTTTCTTTTTAATATGATTAATGATTAGTTCTTTTTCTTTTCTCAAATGTTTGTTAGGGTCGCCTCCACCTTCTTAAGTTTTCTAAGTGTGCCTCTTTTCCAATTGGGTTTAGGTGTTACTAAGTTAGGCACTATAAAGAGAAGTGTATTAGGGTTATACTCTTAACCTAATGTCTTCATTTGGTCATGACAACATGAATACTTACAAAGGAATCTTATGCTCTTCTATATATTTCTTCTTCCATGCAATAAATTAGTGAAATAGACATGTGTTTTATGAGTTGGCCGAATTTAGACATGTTTACAAATACATTCATGAGTCAAAGGTATCTAATGTTCGATTACCTTGCATTAGGCCATTAATGCTTTTTTTTTCTTGCTTTTCTAGTCGGAGCCTTATGTTTGGATGATGAATAAAATAACTAAGATTTTGATGTTGAATTGGGATTAATTCCGTAGTTTTGGTTGAGCATAAGCTCCTAACTAAGATTACATGTTGAAATAGGATTGATTCCTTTATTTCTTTTTAGAAACTTGTTGAACTTCTTCACCAACAAGCTCATATCTTAAATGTCTCCTTTTTGGATTCATTTGCCGAGGATTCCTACACTTCTGCTTTTGCTTTAATAGAAATATTTTTTTTCTTCTTCTCTTGTACTTCATGTTGTTATAGTTGGCTTAGTTCTAAATCATGTTTCTGCAATTTTCAAAAGAGAGCAGCCAAAGACATCTTTGATAAAATTTTCTTTTCATAGATGGTTGTCACATTGTGTTGGTATTGTCTTGTAAGTAATCTTAGAACTTTCAGGTTCAAGTCACTATTTGATAGTACCTTACCAAGAGCAATCAAATAATTTGTGAGGTGAGTAAATCTCTTTTGGAGATCAAGTATTTTCTCTCAAGACTTCATGCCAAATTTCCATACTCTTTAGAGAGTATTAAGTCTAGAACTCTTCACTTCTTCAGTTCCCTCATGAGTAGTTTCTAAAGTATCCCACATCTCCTTAGCGGATTTGGAATTTGATACTCTAAAAAACTTGTTTATACCTAGGGCTAAAGTAACGATATTTTTTGCTTTGAGATCATATTACACTTTCTTTTTATCTTCATCATTCTAAGAGGATTTTAGCTTAACTCCCCTTACACTATTGACAATAGTGAAGGGTTCATAGGATCCTTCCTCAATTGCATTCCATATATCCAAGTCTTGAGACTGTATAAAGATTTCCATCCTGATTTTTGAAAAGTCATAGAATTCTCCAACAATGCTTGGAGGGCGATTGATGTTGGAACCTTCTCCCAAAAATGATCTGTAGACCATCTATGAAGTTAAGATCGACTTGGGAGAAAATAACCCAAAATAAGGTATGGTGCCAAATGTGAAACTAAGATGGCAACTAAGAGGGGGTGAATTAGTTGGTGGCAAAAATGGCCAATTTTTATGCAAAATATCATAATTTAAAAGCAGTGGAATTTTGTTACAGAAATTAACCAAGTTAAACTCAAAATGTAAGCACAAGAAGTAGGTAGAAGAACACTACACAAAGATTTTTATAATGGTTCACCTTCTTGTCCATCGAAGGCTACACCTAGTATTCTTCTCGCGCAAGATATTTTTCAACTAGACACTTTGAGTTGCAATTACAAATTATCTTCTTGAGACCCTTATACCTTACACACTCACAAATACCCCACCTTTGGAAAAAAAACCTTTCGAAGTAAACTCTTCATCTTCCCACCACACTCTTGTGAAGACTAGTTTACAATATGATCAAGAATGATAATTATGGCAGGTTCTCTTGAAAAGTTTTTAATAAAACTTTAAGAACTTGCACTTTAAGCAACTTCTGAAAACTTCTAAACATTTAGAACAAAAGTTGAAATGAAAGTGCCAAGAATTGTTTACAAAAGTTATAAAATTTCTCAATAATGTTTTTGTGTCTTGTTTATATGCAAATAGGTGTTCCAAGGCCTTTAAATAGGCTTCCAATCAATCATGGTATCCTTCCAAAAGGTTGGGACACAATAGGAATGAAATCCATTGAGTTTGGATGAAAATATTTCATTTCAGATTTGAAAATCTGGTTTCACAGCGCCAAGGTCAAGAGCATGATCGTCTTCACAATCTCCCTTTTTTGATGATGACAAACCAATATCCTCGAAAGTTGATTTTTATAATCTATCATACCTCATAAGATATGACTTGATGTATGTGCCTGAAATAGATATAACAGTAAAATACACAACCCAACTTTTCTCCCCCTTTTGACTTCATCACAAAAGAAGGAAAAGTGAAGTTTCCAGCATAATATATACATATATACATATAAAAAGGTTAACAAGATATAGGTATGACTTTATAAAAATCCAAGGTAGAATCTGATTGATCATATATAACAATTGATAATGCTATATAAGATGGATAAGACTTTGTAAATACCACAGCATTTAACATACAATTAAGCAAATATCATAGAAAATCCACATGTTCAAACAACAAAATACATAAACCATGTTCAGATTTTAAAGACCATAAAGCAAAATACAAATCCAACAAGTTAAAACATTAACATCAACACATTAACAACAACTAATCATAGACAATTACATTAGGAATTCGATGCAGGTTGCTCATCTTCCAAATCCATGTAACCCAAATGGTTAGAAAGTCTATAAAACTCTTCTTGGACTTGTCTGTTTGAAGCATCAAGAGTATCCATCCTGGTATAGATTTAGCCCCAAAGAGAAGAGTGTTTGTCCATGATCATTTGGTTGGAAGGAAATGTCCTTGAGAATGATTCCGTTCGAGTAGGCAGATTACCTAACGGGCTTTCTGAAGGAGTGCCCTGAGAATCTCCACGATGTTTGTAGATCATGTCTACGGTGTCTCTAAAGAAACACATTATGTGAACAAAATCCACATCAATTTTATTCTCTCGACCATCGAGTGAAAATTTAGAGTCTCAACAAAAGATACACCAAAAGGGACGGGTCATAAATCATCTCTAAAAGTCCACATTTGCCTCATTATCACCTGAGTCTAGTTAATTTGAATATTATGGTTCGAAATTTTCGCTAATTTGCAAATAGTTTGGAAATTTTGGAATTACAACATAACTCAAAAAATAATGAACCAAATGGTCCTTTATGTTTAAATTACCTACAGCTAGGATATTGCAATTTTTGACCGAGTCACTGACAACCTTTTGCTTACGGAATTATAATTCTCTTTCGAAAAATCTACACATAGACTGGTAAAAATCATGTTCGTTATACCCTTCTAAGTCAATTTGGAATCCTGACTCTACTATCATTCATGTAAATGATAAGTTATTGGAAATAGAACTCAAGGTCCTATATCTATGGGAATGTCATTGCCTTTGACATATGAAAATATCTTATTATTATTAAAAGAAAGATTGCAGTCAAATAATCTAATCAGTTCAGGGTAGTAACCAAAGTACATTCCATAAAAATCAAAAAGTTTTTGTCACTTAAACAGGAGAGGGAATAGAAAATCATCATCTCTAAAAGCCGATAACACACCATATTTTAGAGCCAAGATGAGTCATTGATGGAAATCCTCCTTGAAGACCTTTCGTTTCTCCTCGCTCTCTAAAAGTCGCGCCAAATCCAATGTATTAAATCTGGTTTAAGTATTGGTGTGGGGCTTCTTGATTTTGGAGGAAGATGCCATTAAAATGAATTTTTGAGAAAAACTAGGTTTTGAGAAGATGAGATTTGGGGGTTATTGATTTTGGCCACTAAACACAAAAATGAAGGTTGCAAAGTGTTTTAGAATTGAAAATGTGATATGAATGGACCAAAAAATCACCCAAAACAGCTAAGAAATGAAGTTTTTTGACAAAGAGGGAGGTTACATGGTTTTTGGAGGTTTGAGAATGAAGAAGATGAAGTTAAAAAGAGGAACAAAAGCCTTATATACTACAAAGTGTAATCAATTATTCTAATAAAGGTAATCGGTTACATCAAGTACAATTGCATACTTTTCAAACTTTTAGACACTATAATCGATTACGTCTCTAAAGTAATTGGTTACTCAACCATTCTGTTGAAATTATTAATCAGTTACTAACTGTTCAAAAACGATATTTTTGGATTTTTAAGCATAATTAAGCACAAGTAGGCATCATATGCATATAATGAAGCACACATAATAACTCATAAACATGTTTAAGACAAATATGCTTCATAAAAATGCTCAATTCACGACTAATCTTATAAAAAGAATCTTTAGCCAAAGTTTTAGTGAAAATATCAGCTAATTGATTATGAATATCAATAAATTCCAAGAGTACAACTTTGTTTTGGACATGGTCGGTATGGAAATGACGCCTTATATCAATATGTTTATTTCGGGAATGCATAATCAGATTCTTCATGAGATTTATAGCACTAGTATTATCACATCTCAAGGGAATGCATCATAAGCCAAACCCATAATTCACAATTTTTGTTTGAGCCACAACGCTTGGGCACAAAAACTACATGCTGCTATGTATTCTGCCTTTGCATTACTTAGAGTAAAACATGCTTGCTTCTTAGAAGACCATGAGACTAGAGCATTTCCAATGATATGACAAGTACCACTTGTACTTTTCCTCTCAGTTTGGCCTCTAGCAAAATATGAATCTGAGTATCCCACCAAGTCACATAGACTTCCTCTTGGATAACACAGTCCTACATCAAGAGTGCCTTTAAGATATTTCATTATCCTTTTAAAGACAGTTAGATGTGACTCTTTGGGTTTTGATTGATACCGAGCACATATACATACAATAAACATGATATCAGGTCTACTTACAGTAAGATAAAGAAGGGAACCAATCACACCTTGATACTTAGAGATATCAATGTACTTTCCAGACTCATCAGCATCTATGTATGTTCTAGAACCCATAGGAGTGGCAATTGGTTTGCAGTCATCCATTTCAAATTGTTTCAACAAATTCCTACAATATTTAGATTGACTAAGAAATATACCATCCTTGAGTTTTTTTATTTGAAGTCCAAGAAAGTAATTCAACTTTCCCATCATGGACATCTCAAACTCCCCCTGCATCATTTTACCAAAGTCGCTACACAAGAAATCATTCGTAGAAACGAAAAGAATATCATCGACATAGATTTGAACAAGTAAAGTATGATGGTTGATTTACTTAATAAATAGTATAGTGTCAACATTTCCTTTTGGTAAGTCCATTTTCAATTATAAAATATGTTAGACGAACATACCAAGCATGAGGAGCTTGCTTTAAGCCATATAGAGCTTTCTTAAGTTTATAAACATAAGAGGGATGTTTGTAATCTTCGAATCTCGGAGGTTGTTTGACATACACCTCTTCTTGTATATAACTATGAACACCCAATTTTATCCGGTCTATTTATAAAATAAAATAAAAATACAAAGATTTCAATATACCCAAAGTATATGTAAAATTAAAATCACACATGTGTGTACCGAAAGATTTCATCATATTTGCATACATTTTAACAACCGAATTAACTCTTGCTTCATTCTTTCTTCACTTACGTTTTTTTCCCTTACCTATCAATTACCAAACAAATTATGGGAGACATAAAAATTAGAAGAGTTGAAGAGTTTTTCCATTTAGTGTGAATGAAGGGGTGTTGAAAACAATAATAACATAAGAGAAAAGAGGGAATAAACCAAAGATAACGTTAAAAGACAAACAAAAAGACGAACTCATTGAAAGGGAATTAAAAATAAAGATAACGTAAAAGGAGAAGGAATAACAAATATGCATATATTATCTAACCATCACGGAGGGTTGGAATTATTATGGATCCTACGTGCAATCTCCAAATATAAAAAGATATGTAGTTCTCATGACCTAAACAAGAAGGAGAGGTTTCCTCCCTCAAGGCATATATGCTCTTACTTCACCATGCTAAGTGGTATCAATAAAGATAACCATCAGAACCATGGATAATGCTAACACCTCTTCCATTATCCCAGGGGCACGTGTTATGAAACAACTCCCTAATTGACTGGGTTGAGTTACAGTGGACATCCGCTACATACATATTCATCAGATGATTATCCACCTCTTAAACAAATTTTGGATGTTTTCCATAAAAGCTCTCACTGTGTTCTCTCCCTTTAATTGTCTATGAACGCATACAATACTTAAGAAGCATCAATGAAACCTGGGTGCTTGCACATATGTTCTGACAAAATTACCTTCTCATATGGAAATGAGTTTCTCAATTGACATTGCAACCCTTCCTAAGTTGGAAATTACCTTCTCATTTTAGTTATGATTGATTTTAGCTTATGAGACTTCCATTGGGGTTCATTCTAGCCTAGACTCTTTCTAGCAAACATCTTAAGACCTAATAAAAATATACAATACTTAGCCTCTAGATCTTCTTGAATGCTTTGCCTTGTATGAACTTGAGTCTTGACTATATTGTTGACTTTGTTGTTTGTTGATTTGCTCATCCCTTCAAGCTTGTCCTTGATCATTAATCTTTTTTTTTTCGATTCATTGTCTTTATCAAACTCTATCTTTTATCAACCTTTATCTTCATCAAAATCTATGTGATGCAGGCTTGCATACACAATCTTCTCATTCATGCATGCTTGCATCTTGAATCTCCCCTTTTTGATAATGACAAACACTTTTTGATACTTGTTTGATCTAACAATTCTTTGTTGGATCTACTTGATGATGATCAACTATGTTCTGCTATATCCTTGTAAGTTGATATGAATTTCTCCCTCTTGCTCCTCCTCAATTTGAGCATTGGGTTATTTACCATTATCTTTGCGGAAGCCTCAACTTTTCTTCTCTTGCAATGCAAATTCTACTGATGTTAATCGATTATAATAGTACTTAATCGATTATGTATGATTCAATTTTATACAGAATTGCATTTTATAAGACAGTTAATTGATTATGGTCTGTTGTTAATCGATACCACTACTGATACCAACATAACATGGTGCAGATTACATGCTAGTTGCATAATATTATGTAACTTGATATCCACCAGTTTTAACACTTGTTTTATACCACTTGTTTTATGAAAATTACGCACAATAAGATCATTGCAACATATTTGAAAATAAATAAGTAGTCATTCATTCATTGATCAAAAGATTAGAAGAGTAAGATAACAAGTACACAATTCAATTGAAAGCACAAAAAAACAAATAAATCATGTTATGCGAGTACAATTCAAATCAAAGCACAAAACAAACTAGCAAGTTTAGAATTACAACACAATAACTAGAAACATGTAGACCACAAACACCTAAAATAACATATAACTAGGACACACTAGACATCTTAAGCTAGCTAGGAGGTAGTTGTGGAAAGCCATCGAAGGTTCTGAGTAGAAAGTGAAGTTGCTCGAAAATGATTTTGATTCTCTTCATCTTGTCTCCGAAACTCCGCCACGAGCCTATCCTCCATGGATTACATTCTCCAGTTAATTTGCTCATTCAGGCATTGGTCCATGGCATCTAGATGAGCAAAACCAAATGAAGGTCCTTGAGACATACTTGAAGCTCCGTCATTTTGTTGCTCCTAGTTATGCTCACCCTGCTCGCCACCTTCTTCCTCATTAGACATGACCAAATTGATAGTGGTCCTATAGTCCTCTTGATATATCCATTCACCTCCATATTTATAAATGCTCGTCTTGTGAATGAGCTTCTCCTGGACCAAGTGCTCTCTGGGATTTACAACAATTATTTCCTCACCAAATGTGTTGATCCCTAGGTGATCAATGACACTGGTGATAAAGATCCCATATGCTAGTAGTCTTGAAGAAGACGATGCAATGCCATACATCACTTTCAAATATCGCCAGGCCAGCTTATCAGAATTCCTTCCTTAATAGAAAACATTAATTTCATATCATTCCCAGTTGGTTGCGCGGGATTTGTGTTGCGCTAAACCAGAACGTAAGCTATGAGTATTGGAGCAACCTATTTTCCACGGTTAAAGACCCAACTTTTATAAGTTCACCTTGGACAAAATAGTAAGGTCCCCTCAAGCATGACTTGTACATAGTTGTAGAGTCATACACGCTCCATTTTTCATCGTTACAATCTCCACGGGAACCACCATCAATGCCAAGCCTCCAACAACCATACAATCTTCCCTTGTACCATACGCTAATATACACCATCCTTGTACTGGAAATTTGCATACAATTCTTGAACTAGAGAGGGTTAAATGTTGCCACTTAGTTCCAGAAATTGTACAACCCCTTGTACCTCCAAATCATGTGGGAATTGAAATCCCTGCTCCACCATCTATGCCATGTCGACATATCGGATGTATGTTGGTTTTCGGCTGACAAACCTCGCCAAACTTTATGCTTTTAGAACAATAGCATAAAATGGGTCCAAACCCATGGATGGATTCTGCCTAGAACCTGAAGAAGACCCTCTAGCATTGAGATTTCTCGTTCGTCTAGGTTGACGAAGAGAACTGTGCATTCCAATGGTATGTTTTACTCCTTTTGATCTCTCGTTGCTCATTTTGGCAGAGATAGGAGATGGATAATCGATTAAAGGGAAATAGAATTAGGTTTTGAAATGGGGTAAACATATGTCACTCAATTTCAACCGAATTGATGGATTGGATATTAGGAGGAGGAAAGAAACAGAGATTGGGTAGCTCTAATCTGAGTTTGAGGATAAAATACATGATCAACTTAGGATAAGAAGACAGATTTCATGAGGATAGGGTTTGAAGAAACTAAACCCAAAACTGTGTTTGAATCTATTTTATGACTGTACTTAATCGATTAACCTCTATGTTAATCAATTTACGGGATTTGAATTTTAACACAGTTAATCCATTATGTTCCAATTTAATCGATTACAATTTTAAAACATTTCTAGCCCAGGAAATTTATTAAAGGAGCAGATAATCGATTAAAGCACATAGAAAAAGACCAGATAATCGATTAAAACAGAGAACAATCGATTAAATAAGTCACAGAAATAGATTTTCGCACAGTTTGAATTAGTTTAGAGGTTTGCTAAGACTCTAAGATAAAAGATCTATCGTACACACTTAATGAACACTTAACTTAGAGCCAGAAGATACAAGAAAGCATATTCAATCAAGAATGTGTTATACAATTAAGAGTACATGCATTTATTGGTGATAAATGCATGTGTTTAGGATTATCTAAATGACTAGCATTCGTTCAAACACTTAGGTTTAATATCAGACAGAAGATGTGATAAGACATTTTAGAACCAAGTGTGTCACGATATTTGGTTACCTCACATGCTTTACCTCATCCTTTTAAAGATTGTCATATTTGATATCTTCTTTGGCCTTTCTTCAATTTCTTGATTCTTGCCTTTTTCTTGCATAACACTTCAATTCTTGAAATGTTTATCCTCATCAGTACCTAAAAGACGTTAAACATACATTTCCCCTCCTCTTTTGGAGATAGCTTATTAAGCCTTAAATTTACATAGGCTTTCCAAAAATTAGTTTTGGTAAATTGCATTAATATGAGATTTATCTTGTTGTGCTTCAACATGATTAGAATATCCTAGATAGTATTTCTACATTTACTTATGAATCAAAACATCGTTAAATGATTCTTATCATTGTTCAATAGTAAGTTGTTTGCATTTAAGAGCATGTAAATATGAAACGAGTAGTGTTCGGCCTAAAAGTGATTTATGGGGGATTTCATCATTCTTGATATTATGGCCTCACTAGGATGTCATGATTCTTGATATTATAGTCTCATTAGGATTTCATGATAGAATATTTATAACACTTAAAGTATTTAATACTTGGAGTTTAGAAAGTATACCTTATTTACCTTTGTAGCACTCTACTTCCTAACTTCAAGCATTTGAGTTGACAATTTGGTCATAAGTGTCATAATCTATTTTCCTTTGGTGACAAGTCTAAGAAGTATGATCTTCTCACCTCCCATGTGCCTAGAACACTTGTTGTCCATGTGAAATTTGAAGTTCATATGTCCTTATGCACACCTACAAAACAAGTTTACTTGCACTTCTTGGGTTCCCAACTAATCTTGCGTCCCTTGATGTTAGTAGCTTGGGGATTTTGTTTCTTAGTAATCCACATACAATTTTCATTTGGAACATAATGCATTCTACCATTACATGTATTAAACGTATGACCATGCAATCCACAATAAAAGCAAGTAGGGGATTCAAGATATGAAATTTTCAAAACATCTACTCGTTTCTTGTGAAATGTGTTCTTTGCATGAATATGTTCCAAACCATATCTAATCCCCACATTTTTACATATAGCTAGTATGTTGTTTGATTTGTGACTAATAGATGTGAAATTAGCAATTTTATCCTTTAAGACATTATTTTCATTTTTCATGCAAGTGCAATTTTCACAAGTAGATATCACATTTAAATTAGTAGTACAATTACATGAAGAGTTAGCATATTTAGCATCTAAGGTTTCATTTTCAATTTTAAGCACATCAATGAATTTTTGCAATTCACAAAATTTATTTTCAAGACCTAAAATCAACCTTTTTCTATCCATATACTTTTTAGCTAACTTTTTAAGATCTTCATGCATTTCAACATAAGCATCATAAAGTATGTCATACGTGAGAAGTATATCAGAATTTGAAATAGAATTGGATGAGTATACCTCACTACGCTTATCTTGCTCACTTACTTCGCAATAATTAAGATTTTGACCCATTTGACATAGTTTGCTTGATTCTTCATCTTCCGAGATGCTTGATGATGAATTGTCCTCTTCGGGTGCACCCCAAACGATGTATGCCTTCTTAACTTTGATGTCCTAATAGTCTTTCTTGTTGTCATGTTTAATCTTCTTGAGAGAGGTAGGACATATGTACCTCATGTGGCCTATTTTCCTACTTTTGTGGCAAGTTGCCTTGTCTTTGGGATACTTGCTCTTTTTGATTGAACCTTCTTCATCTTTCTTATGAAGCTTCTTAAGTCCTCCATTCTTTCTTAAGTACTTTCTGAATTTGTTGATGAGGAGGGACATGGCTTCATCACTTGTGTCAGAATCGGACTCATTATCATTATATTTCTCCTTTTGACTTCTTGAAAATGATTTTGTCGCTGTGAAGGAGATTTCTTTGATGTTCTCATCCATTTCCTCATTGAGTGTCAAACATCTTAATTCTATCTCGTGTTCTTAAAGTCTGCCAAATAATGTTGCGAGCGTCATTTGTTCCAAGTCATTTGACTCCATGATGGGAGTCACCTTGGGTTGCCATTTCCTGTCTAGGCATCTCATCACTATAACCATTAGTTCATGTTTGGCAAATGATTTATCTAATGCAATGAGATGGTTAATAATGTGAGTAAATCGTTTTTTTAAATCAGAAATAAACTCATGTGGAAACATGCGAAACAACTCATACTCATGCATCAATGTATTAAACCTAGATCGTTTGACCTCATTTGTGCCTTCGTGGGTTACTTGTAAAGTGTCCCACATATCCTTGACACTATTGCATTAAGAGATCCTATTGAACTCATTGTATGAGAATGTGGAGGTTATAATGTTTTTCGTTTTCCAATCAAGCTGCACTTTTCTCTTATCCTCATTGGTCAAGAGATTCTTTGGTTTCTTCGTCCAACATGTATAGTGAAATGAAAGGTCCATATTCTACAACATCCCAAACATCTGTATCAATTGCCTCAATAAAGATCATCATTCAGATTTTCTAGTAGGCGTACCCCTCGCCACTGAAAATCGGAGGGTGGTCGATGGATGCGCCATTGCCGCTAAAAGGTTTAGAAGAGCCCATGGTAAAAGTGCCTAGGATCAATGATCTAAGCAGCTAAGCTAGCACGATCATACTAGATCTGATACCACTTGTTGGGTCCCACGTGGCTCTATGACTCACCTAGAGGGGGTGAATAGGTGATACAGTATACAATTACTGTTGCTCAATAAACAAACAGAATACGTAGATTTTCACACTGTTTAATCAATTAAACACAACAATAATCGATTAATTCATTCTGCAGATAATCGATTAACTAAACACCTTAATCGATTAATAAGTTCTAGTTCTATGAAAACAGTTTTCTTTGATATCCAAGATTACCAAGATTCAACTAAACTTATATGTACTTCTTATAGATGATTAAGAACCGTAAATGCACAATACAGAATATGCAATTAACTCAAAATGATATGCAGGACAAGTTAAGTCAATCAAGTTATACTGAAATGTAAAAAGATAAGGGATAAGAAGAATGAGACACATCTTTTTATCCTGGTTCGTTTGCGGTCCAATGCAAACTACATCCAGGCCTCCTCTTTTGATCTTGGGAGATTTTTCTTCACTATAGAATGTTTATGTTCTTTTACATATAAGCTTCCAATACAAGACGCAAGATGTTACTTTCTTGGAACCTATGAACTTGACAACCTTGATTTAACCCCTCTATCTCGCCTACTAAGATCTCCTATCCTTTTGCGATTGGGCCCATCCTAGGTATCGCTCAAAAAACAAGACCTCTTGCTTCTCATTAAGACACTTACCTAACAACAGCTAGAATTTTTCCCAAACCTATTCTCTGTCAACAGGGATACCAATCACACCAAGAGAATATGTTATTGCCTTGTATAGAATTTCCTTCAAGTTATACATGCACCTAAATGTGAAGATTTGTCACTCTTCTATATTCTAAAAACCCCTCAAAAAATCTCACAATTATAATACAGAAAATGTGAGATGCAAGGTTTCTTTTTGCAAAAGATTTGACGATAGAGCTCAATCGGTATCTTTCTAAAGATTTTCCCTTTTCTCTTTTTCAAAAGAACACTTTGAAAATCTCTCTAAAGATATGAAAGTGAAAGTGAAAGAGCTTAAGATTTTTAGAACAATGTGTAATCTATTTTTCGTATATGTGTTCTAACTCTATGAAACTATATTTTCAATATGATCAACGTGAAGCAATATGAAAAACTTGGATTAATATACCATTTTGTTTTTAGCTGCATTTGATCATTTATGCATGCATGTAAGTCTCCTTTTAGTTATGATTTATTTTAACTTGTCAGACTTCCATTGGGATCATCGTAGACTAGACTCTTTCCAGCAAACATCTTAAGACCTAATAAAGATATAAAATATTTAGCCTCTAGATCTTCTTGAATACTTTGCCTTGTATGAACTTGAGTCTTGACTATATTGTTGAGTTTGTTTTTTGATTATTTGTTCATTCCTTCAAGCTTGTCATTGATCATTAATCTTTGTTGTTCATCCATTGTCTTTATCAAACTCTGTCTTTCATCAACATTTGTCTTCATCAAAATCTATGTGATGCAGGCTTGCATACACAATCTGCTCATTCATGTATGCTTGCATCTTTAGAGAGTTGGTAAATTCTTTCCAAAAGAATTAATTAGTGTTCTTCCACGTGTGGCACTTAATGAAGTTGGAGATCTTGTGCCATTGTTGGAGACGAACAATGATGAAGTATCAAATTTAATGGTGAAAAATTGGTATTCTCAAATTACACATATTTTACCATCCTAGAAGATAATTGGAGTTTGCCCATTAGTTAATATATTTGTTAATGGGTTACCCAAGATGAATATGTGGAAAGTTGTATTGAAAGGCTAAAGTTCATAAATTGCCTGATGTTAAGCCTGAGCCAAAAATTTGACCTTGGCTAAAAAGCTGACCAGGCCAGGCAAGCACCAAGCTAGGTCAAAATTTTGACTAAGCAAACTAGGAGGAGGGCCATCTGGCCTAGATAGATGCACCAGGATGCTTGAAAGATACACCCAGGCGCAGGGGGCATCATCCTTCTGAACAAGGCATATGGACCAGGCTGGGCGTGGCAGACAATCCAATTGGTTATGGCCTAGCACCAAGCAACCCGCCGGACGCATCCTCTGGCTAGCTGGGTGTGGTCCATTATTTGGCAAACTTTGAGTTTAACAAAATAAGTGGGACCCATTGGAAATTTTTGGCATCCTATTTACACTTGTGATTTCAATTAATTCCGCCATTTTCTTATATAATTTGAATTTCAAATGAGCCTTGAATTCATGAATAAAAGGGCCATAAATTTGTAACCCCCATGACTAAATGATGGAGGGAAAGTGGTTGATAAGTATTCATGGGTATTTTAATTAAGTGTGTTTAAATCATGTTGAGGCCGTTGGAGCTGATTGCTCTTTCTCCAAGCCGTGGAGATTGATTACTGTTGATAGTGAGTTATATCTTTGTTTTTCGTGTTGTGTTTATGAAATGAGTTTCAATGCTTTTATATAGACTTTCCAAACTGTGACACCGCGAATTTTACGATTTTGAATTATAAGATTTTATTAATATTTTTATTAATTATATTTTCGAAAATGAATTTCAAGGAATTTTCGGTAAAGAATTATACGAAACTCTAGTTTAGTTTTAGTCTTGTAATTCTATTTCCAATTTGGTGGTAAATTTTCATGATTTTAGGAGATACTCGATTTCGAACCACTAGTGGTAAATTTTCATGATTTTCATGATTTTTGAGTTCCGTAACTCGGAATTGAATTTCGTTCGCGCAATTGGATTCGTAATCACATTTCGAGTCAAGATAGACCCTGAGTTGGTCCATAACTATTCTCTAATATATTTTCACTCGGAATGCCGAAATTCGAAGTTCCAACCGTAAAGTAAAATCAGGCGATCATTTTTGGCTACTCGAATATTGGCCGACAATACTCGAGCATAGTTTTAATCCCATGCGTTTCGCCGAAGTCATCGCGTCGCATGAGTCAATTCATAAAATCTACCTCCTAAATCTTATAGATTTCAACCTTGATTTACTACCACAAATCCCCTAAATCACTCACTTAACCCATGATTCACTCACCTTCTTAGATTTACCTTGGGAAATGGGTTTAGAAATCAGATTTCTCCCACCCCACAATTCTATAAATACCCATGTACCTTCATGCATTAACACTTTGCAAAAAAGAACTTGGCAACTTGAAGATTGGAGAGTAAGTTACTCTCATCATCTTTTCTTCTTCTTTCAAT